>NC_140591.1:1585014604-1585122336 GCF_964204655.1 Triturus cristatus | reverse complement strand
ATCTGACCTGCATCACTAACAACCTCAGATCTGACCTGCATCACTAACAGCCTCAGATCTGACCTGCATCACTAACAACCTCAGATCTGACCTGCATCACAAACAACCTCTTGTCTGACCTGCGCCACAAACCACCTCGGGACTGATCTGCATCACATGCAAACCACCTCATGTCTGATCTGCATCACAAACCACCTCAGGACTGATCTGCATCACAAACCACCTCGGGTCTGACCTGCATCACAAATCACCTCTGGACTGACCTGCATCACAAATAAACAACCTCGGGTCAGACCTGCATCACAAACAACCTCTTGCTGACCTGCATCACAAACAAACCCCCTCGTGTCTGATCTGCATCGCAAACCACCTCGGGACCGATCTGCATCACAAACCACCTCGGGTCAGACCTGCATCACAAATAAACCACCTCTGGACTAATCTGCATCACAAATAAACCACCTTGTCGGGACTGATCTGTATAACAAAGAAACCACCTCGTTGGGACTGATCTGCATCATAAATAAACCACCTCGGGACTGATCTGCATCATAAATAAACCACCTCGGGACTGATCTGCATCACAAATAAACCACCTCAGGACTGATCTGCATCACAGACCACCTCAGGTCTGACGTGCATAACAAACCACCTTGGGACTGATCTGCATCACAAATAAACCACCTCGGGACTAATCTGCATCACAAATAAGCCACCTCGTCGGGACTGATCTGTATCACAAATAAACCACCTCGTTGGGACTGATCTGCACCACAAATAAACCACCTCGGGACTGATCTGCATCACAAATAAACCACCTCGGGACTGATCTGTATCACAAATAAACCACCTCGTTGGGACTTATCTGCATCACAAATAAACCACCTCGGAACTGATCTGCATCACAAACCACCTCAGGTCTGACCTGCATAACAAACCACCTTGAGACTGATCTGCATCACAAACCACCTCAGGACTGATCTGCATCACAAATTATGTCAGGTCTGACCTGCATCACAAACAAATCGTCTAAGGTCTAACATGACAAACAAACCACCTCAGGTCTGACCTGCATCAGAAATAAACCACCTCAGGATTGATCTGCATCACAAACCACCTCGGGACAGACCTGCATCACACACCACCGTGGGACTGATCTGCATCACAAACCACCTGAGGTTTGACCTGCATCACAAACAAACCACCTCGGGACAGACCTGCATCACAAACCACCTCAGGACTGATCTGATCACAAACCACCTCCGGTCTGACCGCTATCACAAACAAACCACCTCAGGTCTGACCGCTATCACAAACAAACCACCTCAGGTCTGACCGCTATCACAAACAAACCTCCTTGGGTCTGATCTGCATCCCAAATCACCTCGGGTCTGACCTGCATCACAAACAAACCACCTCGGTTTTGACCTGCATCACAAACCACACGGGTCTGATCTGCATCACTAACAAACCACCTCACGTCAGACCTGCATCACAAACCACCTTAGGACTGACCTGCATCACAAACAAACCTCCTCAGGTCTGACCGCTATCACAAACAAACCTCCTTGGATCTGATCTGCATCACAAACAAACCACCTAGGGCCATATGTATGAACACATTTTCCCATAGACACAGAATGGGTGAAACCCTTTGATACATCTGGCCACTAGTGTCGGACCTGCAGCACAAACAGTTTGTGCCAAAGCCCCTCGGTCTCACGCATCCCCAATCTTTTCTTTACATTTTGAGCCCATACTTTAGCCTTCCAGCTTCATCAGCCCCGCGAACACTCGGTGCTGTCTGAAGAGCGCGAGGACGCCTGCAGCGCTGACGAAGCCCCTCAGGCAGGCAGGGTCTGAGGGACGAGCGCGCTTTCAACACCCAGACCTGGTTGCTTGTTGGGTTCTTGACATGTGTATAGCGCAGAGTGTGTCATTAGAAATGGCCTCGCGGCACTATTAGTTTCGGCAGTTAACAGTCTCACATTCAACACCGACAGCTATTTCAAAACTGAGACAACAGACAGCTCCGCGGGTCACCTCAACCCCGAGACGGGAGGTGCCCAGACGCTGAGCCCCTCTGAGCTCTTCCACAGCACCTCGCCTCAGCTGTGGCATCATCTGTCGCTTTTCGAGTTCCGGGGTCACCGGACATCCCAACAAAAGCACCCCAGTTGTGACGCAATGCTCCTGCTGGGTCAGACCCGAGACGTGCAGACGCCTCCAATACTGCTTTTGAATGCGCACTTTAAACTCCACCAATGCACCTCCAGCATGACCTGCGGCATGAACTATCCGTCCGTGCGTCTGATCCCACACAGCTCTGTCAATACACCTCGGAGCTTGCCTGAAACACCCCCTGCATCTGCACCCCGCACAGCTCCGGCAATGCACCTCGGTGCTTGCCTGAAACATCCCCTGCATCTGCACCCCGCACAGCTCCGGCAATGCACCTCGGTGCTCCTGCAGCTACAGGCACCTACATGACATAAGTCTTATCTCACACAGCTCTGCCAGTGAGGCTCTAGGTACAACCTACGACCCCAGCACTGAAATCTGGCACAGCGCTGCGAAAGCGGTTCAAAGCACAGTAAGACACACTGCTCCGCCTCCTGCTGTATTGGGATCCCGCAGGGCTGTACCAGTACACCTCAACCCATACCTGCAGAGCCCTATGCGTGCAGTCCGTTCTCTATTTCCAGCAGTCGGACAGCTACCCTGCTCTACCCAGGACTCGAGCTGAGCCCGGAGGGGGGCTCTTAGGGCACAGATACTCCGGTTGTGAATAAGAAAGGGAACATTACACATCTTTTTACGAGCACCGCGTCCCAGCCCGTGACCCCCAGTGCAACAGAAGCAGATATCTGCTGTCTGCCCCTGCCCACCCCCGTGCCTGCTCCAGTCTCGCGGCCCCTGCCTGCACTCCCGTAGCCAGGGCACGTCACCTTGTGTGACTGGAGGTCGCCACGTGTTGCTTGAAACCGGGGCGCTCTGGGGATAATCTCATGCTCATTCACAAAGTTTACGATCTGTGCCAGCTGCGGGCGAAGCGATTACTGCATTAACGAGGGCAGGAAGCGCGGGGGCAGATGGGCGGGGGCGCCAGTTCCAACCACGGGCGCGCCCTTTCACGGGATTACGCACGGAGGTCAGTCCAGGGTCGGCGCGCCTCCCTCCCCGGGGTCGTCGGACTCCCAGGGGTCGCCGGGCTCCGGCCACAGGTTGGTCTCCCACTCCAGGTGGTCGATGCGGTAGGCCATCTTGCGGGCGCTGGACTCCAGCTCGGCCAGCAGCCGGGCCAGCTTGGTGCGCAGGCCTTCCAGGGTGGCCTCCAGCCGGGACACCCTGGCCTCCAGCTCCAGCTGCTTGGCCGCCTGGGTGGCCGCCGCGTTCTCGTCCAGCTTCTTCATCTTCAGCAGGATCTCGCGGCCCTTCTCCTCCAGGATGGTCTTGGCGTCGGGGTACTCGATCAGCGCCGCCTTCAGGTCCTCCTTGGACAGGCAGAAGAGGTCCGAGTAGCCGATGCTTTTGATGTTGGCCGTGCGCCGGTTGCCAGACATGTTGCCTGCAGAGACAGAAGACGAAGCGTGAGACACGCACTGATAGTGGCACGAGCTTACAGTGTTGACACAAATAGTCAAACTTTACACAAAACGCAGGCAAAAAACAAACAGCAAAAAAACACAGGAAAAAACAAACTCAGAAAAACACAACAGGAAAAAATCAAACAGCAAAAAAATAATTCACTAAAACAACCAAACTCGGCCAAAATCAAACACACAGACACACACACAACCGAGCATGCTTATTATTATGAGGACCGGCCACTGACCATAATGAAGAGTGTATTTACTATTCTAACTCCACGCGCGCTTTGATAGTAGAATAGGTTATAAAGTGGACAGAGGCAAACCTAACCGCACTTGTCGATGCCCACTTCCTATAACAGCTGTGTCCCTATCAGGCTTCCCCAATGAGTGGCTCTCCAGCTCCCCGTGAGTGGCTCTCCAGCTCCCTGTGAGGGGCTCGTGAGCTCCCTGTGAGTGGCTCTCCAGCTCCCTGTGAGTGGCTCTCCAGCTCCCCGTGAGTGGCTCTCCAGCTCCCTGTGAGGGGCTCGTGAGCTCCCTGTGAGTGGCTCTCCAGCTCCCTGTGAGTGGCTCTCCAGCTCCCTGTGAGTGGCTCTCCAGCTCCCCGTGAGTGGCTCTCCAGCTCCCTGTGAGGGGCTCGTGAGCTCCCTGTGAGTGGCTCTCCAGCTCCCTGTGAGTGGCTCTCCAGCTCCCCGTGAGTGGCTCTCCAGCTCCCTGTGAGGGGCTCGTGAGCTCCCTGTGAGTGGCTCTCCAGCTCCCTGTGAGTGGCTCTCCAGCTCCCTGTGAGTGGCTCTCCAGCTCCCTGTGAGTGGCTCTCCAGCTCCCTGTGAGTAGCTCTCCTGTCTGCAGCCCAGCCGACTAATTTAGAAATATTTGCTTACTTGAATTAATTTATGTATGCCAAAATTGAAAAGGCTGTGTTTGAGATGGGACTGTGAGTTGTTTTCTTTAAGAACTCACAGGCTAATATTTGGAGAAAGATGATTTTCCAAAATATGTAATTGTTATTCCTAATATTATTACTCTGGTGCTGGGGCATTGCTGCTGCTGTTATGTATTTCCCTTGCAGAGAGTTGGATTGGCCCTTTCTGCAGGGTCATCCCCAAACCTTTTTCCTTCACCCGCCTGTTTTGCTGAAATCGTTTTTGTCGGCTTCTAGGACTCTGTGCACTTCTTTACCACTGCTAACCAGTACTAAAGTAATTGTGCTGTCTCCTTTTTAAAATGGTAAAATTGGCTTACACCCAATTGGCCAATTTAATTTAGTTGTAAGTCCCTAGTAAGGTGGGACTACATGTAGCTAGGGCCTGTAAATTAAATGCTACTGGTGGTCTGCAGAACTGATTGTGCCACCCACTTAAGTAGCCCTTTAAACATGTCGCAGGCCTGCCATTGCAGCCTGTGAGTGCAGTTTTAAACAGCCATTTCGACATGCAAGGTAAACCTCTTGCCAGGTCCAAACCTCCCATTCTAATTCATATGAGTCACCCCTAGGGTAGACCTTACACAGCCCAGAGGACAGCGTGCAGTGTATTGAAAGAGTTGGACATGTACTTTTAAGTTCTACATTCCCTGGTAGTGGAAAACTCCTAAATTTGTTTTTCACTACCGTGAGACCTACCTCTCCCATAGGATAACATTAGGTATCCTTACTACATTTAATAAGTGCTAACTTTCAATTGGGAGCAGATAGGAATATTAAGTTTGGTGTCTAAAGAATTGTAATGAAAAACCCTTGTTAATGGCAGAGTCAGATTTTAAGTCACAACTCTTAAAATGCCACTTTTAGAAAGTTGAAGAAGTACCTAGAGCGATTGCTCCAGACACAGTGTGCACTACAGGTTCCAAAACTGGGGATAAAACAATTATTCTACTGTACATCAATATACCTAAATCTAATAGTATGATCTCGACCACTCATAAATATGATTGTCCATACACAAAAAATCATGTATAGTTTAACACACGTAAAGGTCGTCTTCAGCCAAGTCACTTTAATTTCAAGGACATGATCTTTGTCAAATGGTTTCCATCAATCAACTAGTCTTGTCATGCTTCATAGACTAGCTGTAGAATGTTTCCCAATGCATTTTGGGCAATCACTAATGCCCTTCATCAGCGGTGTCTCTAAACAAAACATATATAAAGTCCTGATTACTATACGCAATTTAACTTTAAACTGTCAGCAAAGTGACTGAACAACCTCATCCTGAGAGGGACATTCCTTAATACGAATTTGCCATCAACCATCATAAGACAAAGAAAAAGAAAAAAAGTTGAAATGAAAATACTAACCGTGACGCAAGAAGTCATTCAGTACTAACTATGTATTTGAAAAACAAACGTGACCCAAGAAAAAACATATTAATGAAACATAAGATGAAGCGTGACAACCACCGTGTGGTGCTCCATGTGATATTGAGAGAGAAAAGAAAAATTGATGTTCCAATTCTGCAAATTAGATGAGTGCGATAACAGTGAGGAATTCAAAACGACCTGAGTGGTAGTCCATCACAGCTAATGAGCAATGTTGAAAACCAGCGATAAATTCAATGTAGGTTTGACTCCGTACCTATAAATGAGAGCGCATGTCACAACTTAAACATCCTACTGCCCGAAGTGCTGTGCCATTTTGCAATCCCAGTGAAACAAACCTTACCAGAGGATTGCACAAGTGCGTTCAACACACTGATGGTAGTTAATGTGGAAATCCAGCTGCCGACTAATCAACGTAATGGAAAAAAGAGAGAAACACACCATTCAAAACCAGGTTCGATGCTAGTAGAACTCAAGACATGAGGCTCGTGCAGGCAAACAGTGTCTAATCATAACCAAACGATTCTTACTTGTGAGTCCTCCAGGTGGAACTGAAAGCCGCGATGTGGTGTGTGCAGCGCAGTGAACATAAACCCGGTTGCATTAAGTTAAAAATATGAGTGAAAGTGAAGAAAGAGGGAGGAGCCTAGCGCGCATCCAAGATGGTCGCGTGAGCACAGGGCTCCCCGGACCCTCGCTGCTCCTTGGAATTTATCCTGACTTTATCCTGACTTGGTTGATGGAATCTGGAAGACGAATGCTGGCTGAACACTAAACTCCTTTCGGAAATCAAATCGGACCTGGCAATCCTGAGTTATGGTGGTTTGAACTTTTGAGGCCCAACCGATGGCTGTGCCCGATGCGAAGGTGATCTGTGGAGCCGGGGCGTAGTTGAACAACAACGGCAGCGGGGCTGTGCCAGTGGCCGTCACATCACTTTCGGTTTCACTTTTGGATCTCTGAGGGGCTGGACAGTGGACTTGCTTGGTGCGACTGGGCTTTCACTTTGCCTTCGCTTGATGCCTGTGTCTTCGCCTGCTACCAGTGTGCCCATCGACGGTGGTCCCTTCGCTCCGCCACATTGCGGCCTCTGGTGCGGCCCGCGTCTGCTTGGCCTGTGCCCCCTCGACGCTTCCTCGGTGGTCCCCTTCGGCGAACGTGGTTCTCATGGGAGGCAAGGGAGACCCCGAGAGGCGTAAGACCAAGACATCCCTACGTGGGGGACCGGTCCAGACGAACAACATGGACCGCTACACTCAGGGTAAAGGATCCCCTGGGACGGCCAGTGTCCCCCCGGATGATGCCAGTGGTGGCCCGTCCGTTTCTCCGGATCTGTCCCTGCAGGACATCATGGGCGCCATTAATGGCATCAGGGAGACCATCGCTACGCAGTACGAGGCCTTGGCCCGTAAAATCGACACGGTGGCCATTGATGTTACGCTAATCCGGGCGGATCTCTCTAAGACCAACGAGAGGGTTCAATCGCTGGATGTGCGGACGTCCTCCCTTGGTACGGACGTGTCGGACCTGCAGACTACTCTCGGCGATCTCAAGTCGGCCAACGATCTGATGGCCCGGCGGCTGGAGGACTTCGAGGGACGGGCTCGACGCAATAACATCCGCGTCATAGGCGTTCCGGAGACCTCCGACAACCGCCCGGTTGATCTCATGGTTGAGGAGCTCATCCTCGAACAGCTTGCCCCCGCTGGCCTGAGTAAGTTCTTCGCCGTGGAGCGGGCCCATCGAGTTCCAGGTGGTCGGCCGCGACCGGGGGCCCCCCCGAGGCCTATTGTTGCAAAACTTTTTCATTACAGAGACCGAGATGCGATTCTGCAGGCCTCACGGGTCCATGGCCCGGTCCGATATGAGAACTCTTCCATTAACTTTTTCCCGGACTTCACCCAACTTGTCCAGAAACAGCGGATGGGCTTCCAGGGGGTGAAGCGTCGTCTCCGGGACCTCGGTCTCAAGTACTCTATGCTTTTTCCTGCAAGGCTCCGAGTGGAATATGAAGATCGGACTACCTTTTTTGACTCTCCTGCGACTGTGAGTGACTGGCTGGATTCGCTGCCGGACCGGGGTGACCGGACTGGGCCCTCTGCCGGTACCGAGGGTGGCGGGTCTCCTTCGGAGTGACTTTTGGTCCTTGACTTTGCCATTTTGTACTGTTCGGCTGGGTTCTACTTCTTTTGTGCATTTTGTTTCATTATGATCTGTGTGGGGGGCGGGCGGGGACGGGTCCTTTTCCACCTCCGGGGTCTTTTCGTAGAATGGGGTTTGTAGGGCGACAGGCACACTGCAAGTTGGGGTGGTTTTTTGGACCGCAGGGGTGCAGGGTGGGGGGTGTTGGATTCGGGGGGGGGGTTGGTGGGTGGGTGGGGTTGTTTGGATTTGTGTTTTTTGTTTTCAAGGCGAAGTATTGGCTATGGTTCAGTTTCGGGTGTTGCGCTATTTGCTAGGGGACCTTTGATCTACTGGAGGGGATGGGGGGGGACGGGTTGAGATTGATGTCTTGGAACGTCAATGGATTGGGGGACCGTATCAAACGGGGTGTTGTGCTGCAATATTTGCGTCGTCTGACTCCTGATGTGGTGTTCTTACAGGAGACGCATCTGGTTGGTAATGTTTGTCATGCCATGAACAGGGGGGGATACCGACTCGTGGCCCATTCTGGTTTCACCACTGGTTCGAGAGGGGTAGGCATTCTCCTGCGATCTTCACTTCCGTTAGAGATCACCAGGGTAGTCCTAGGCGATAGAGGGCGCTATGTGGCTCTGACTGGGAGGTGGGGGGGGCAGTCCCTTTCCTTGATCTCGGTCTATGTTCCCCCGGGCCTCCAGAACTCCACCTTCTCAGACTTGGGTCGTATGCTGCTTGGGCTTCCTGACAGTCTTTTGCTTATGGGTGGGGACTTTAATTCGGTTGTCTCGGGTGACCTGGATCGCCACCCGCCCAGGGCCCTCCCTGCTGCCCAGGCGTGGCTCGGCGGACTCCTGGAGACCTTCGGTCTGGTGGATTGTTGGAGGTTAATGCATCAGACACAGTGTCAGTACACATTTCACTCTGGGGCCCATGGGAGTCTCTCCAGATTGGATTATTTCCTTATGCCCGCGGCCCAGGCTGCTCGGATTCGAGAGGTTAAACACCTGGCCCGGGGTATCTCTGATCATTCCCCACTGTGGTTGCTTTTTGACACTGGGACGCGGTCCGCTGGGCGGATCGCTCCTATTAACCCTTGGTACCTGCGAGACCCCAAGATCCGTGATAGCCTGATTAAGTCGATTGATCAATATTTTCTTGAGAATGAGGGGTCGGTGTTGTCCTCGGTATCCCTGTGGGAAGCTTTTAAAGCAGTGCTCCGCGGGCATGCCCTGTCCCAGATAGTGGAGGCTAAGAGGGTTAAGAGAGAGGCGGTGGTGACGCTGGAGACTGAAATATCGGGGCTGGAGGCAGCCTTGGAGGCGGGTGTCACTCCGGATGGGCTGCATGCCCTCAGCCTGAAGCAGTTTGAATATAAGTCTCTTGTTACTGACGCTGCCAAGACCATGTATAGGGAGCAGCAGGGTAGGTTGTATGATGCCGGAGACAAGAAGGAGAGAGTGAATCGTGTGGTCCCGGAGCTTCGGGCCTCGGATGGAGTGTGTGTGACTGAACCTGGTGAGATTGTGGAGTGTTTTGCTGACCACCTCCGGGCTGTGTACTCCCCGGTGTCTGATAGAGATGAGGACGACTCTCGTCTTCTGCTGCGGGATATTGCCCTGCCCGGCTTATCCGTCGAGGACCGCGAGCTGATGGATGCCCCTTTGTCTGTCGACGAGATTGCTACTGCGATTCGCTCCCTTCGCTCGGGCAAGGCTATGGGCCCCAACGGCCTGCCGATTGAACTGTATAAATTACGCCCGGATAAAATCGCGCCTTTCCTCCGTCATATGTTTCAGGAGTCGCTCGAGAGGGGTTCCCTTCCCGACGACCAGCGTCTGGCTACTATAGTGGTGATTCCCAAGGATGGTAAGCCACGTGACCGCTGTGCCTCATATAGGCCTATTTCCCTACTAAATGCCGAACCCAAAATCCTTGCTAAGGTCCTCGCTAATCGCTTGCTGAGCGTTATATGTGACTTGATACATCCGGATCAATGCGGCTTCATCCCACATCGTAATACCGCTCTCAACTTACGGCGTCTGCACGGCGTCCTCGCTAGGGCGGAGTACTTCTCTGAACCGGCCATATTGGTTTCCTTAGACGCCACGATGGCCTTTGATACCATTGAGTGGCCATTCCTTTGGGCCGTCTTGGCGAAGTTTGGTTTTGGGGAGGGGTTCCTTAGCTGGGTGAAGCTCCTTTATGCTGGACCAATGGCTCAGGTTGTTGTCAATGGGCGGGTTTCTCGGCCTTTCGCTCTCGGGAGGGGAACTAGGCAGGGGTGCTCGTTGTCCCCGCTGCTCTTTGCTCTCGCCTTGGAACCGCTCGCTGCCTGGCTCCGTTGGGAGCCCTCGCTTAGGGGGCTCCGGTGGGCCCCGGGCTTCGAGGATCGGGTCTCATTGTACGCGGATGATATTCTCTTGTATCTCACCTCGCCGCGGAAGTCGCTCAATGTTCTCTTTGATGTCCTTACTTCCTTCGGGAAAAATTCGGGTCTGATAATTAATTGGTCCAAATCTTGTGTGTATCCTATCTCTGGTGGCCTTCCTCTCTTGCCGCCTCGGCTTCCGCTCCAAATATCTCAGTCCGGCTTTAAATACCTGGGGGTGTACGTTTCGTTGGATCCGGCGGTCCGTTATGAGCAGAATCTCCTGTCTCCACTCCGGCGTTTGAGGGCGGATACGGCTCGGTGGTGTAAGTTGCCCTTGTCTCCACTTGGTCGCGCGGCGCTGTTTAAAATGATGTCCCTTCCCAGATTTCTTTATGCACTCCAGAACTCCTTCGATGTCATTCCGGCGGCCTACTTTAGGGAAGTGGAGAGTTTGCAGAGGAGACTGGTTTGGGACGGGCGAGCGCGTATCACTTTGGCAAAGCTGACTCTCCCCTGGTATGACGGGGGCATCGCGCTTCCTGATATTAGACGGTACTATTGGGCCTCCCAGCTGTCTGCCATTAACCATGCTACGTACGCTCCTGGTTTGAACCCGGCATATGAGATGGATAAATTCCTGCTTCCCGGCGGTAACTATAACAGAGCGCTTTACTCTCGATCCGCTGGTAGGACCCTTACGGGCCCTACTAGGATTGCGGTACGTGTGTGGAAGGCGGCGAACGTAGCGATGGGCTGGAGTGAGCGTTTAACGTGTGCCACTCCTTTATTCGCCTCAGACCGCTTGGGAAGCCTCTGGACAACGAAAGGCTTCGAGCACTGGGACACGATCGGCATCAGCAGAGTGGGGGACCTGTGGGTTAAAGGTGCGGTTAAATCCTTCGCGGTGCTCCAGAGCGAGCACGAGCTTAGTGAAAGAGAGTTCTTCCGTTATGCACAGGTTCGGCACGCCCTGCTCTCGGTCTTTGGGGAGGGGACCACGGTCCCTGCTTCTTCGCCTCTCGAGGACCGCATACTCGATGGTCACGTCCCCGACAGTACTATCTCCTTGATTTACAAAAAACTGATAAACAATCGTGCTGACCTCTTGGTGCGTCTTCAGGAGGCATGGACGGGAGATGGGGTGGAGTTGGACGACGAGGACTGGCAGACTGCACTGTCATCCCCTAAGGAGGTGGCCATCCCGGCCCGTCTCCGTCTGGTCCAGCTTAAGATTCTCCATCGTGTATATGTGACGGGCCCCCGCTTGGTCTCGATGGGGTTCTCTGACGATGGACTCTGTAAGCGTGGCTGCGGGCTCAGTGCCACCTTTCTCCACATTCTATGGGAATGCCGCGAGGTGGCGGAATATTGGCGCCAGGTGCATGATATTATGAGACGAGTCACCGGGGTCGCTCTGCTGCCGGAGGTGCGTCGCTGTGTTCTGAATGTATGGGAGCCCAATGACTATAATGCGGCTCAGGCTCGGTGGGCGGCCTTGGGGAACATGATCGCAAAGAGAGATATAGCGCAGCTTTGGGGTTCCCAACGGCCTCCCACCGTGTCCGTATGGAAGGAGAACATGGACTGGTGCATGTTCAGGGAGAAAACTGTGTATGTGGCTCGTGGTAAACCGGGGGCTTGGGGTAGAATTTGGGGGCAGTGGAACGTGTATCTCGGGTCTATCTGTGCTCCCCCCCTGGTGGATACGTCTGGGGTTGCCTCGTCCCCCTGATCCTTGAGGGTTCCTTGCTTATCTCGTACTTCGGAGTACAGATTTGGTTCTCCCGTGGCCCCCCCCCCCTCCCTCTCAGGCCTTCTTTTATTGACCGCCCTCGGGTGGTCGGGTGTGGACTCCCCCGGCTGTGGTTCGACGCCCATTTCAAGTCGTTTCGCCTTGCTTTTTGTTTTTCTTTATTTTTGTTGTTATTTATATTAAAAGTGTGTATCCTGACTTCCCTTATGTGCAGTCTGATCTACTGTGATATAGCGGAGCCCTTGTGGGCCAGTCATTGTTTTTTGATCTGCTTGACCACTTTAACTACTAGCGGCCGGCCCTGGCGGTTGTAGGCCCGTGCTTGTAACCTTTTCTCTGCACAATAAAACTTTTTTTTAAAAAAATAAATAAATAAATAAAGTGAAGAAAGACTTAGCAAAAGAAAGAGAGACAAGACTTCTCTAGTTGGTGATCACCCAATAGATAAAGTTGGTTGAAAAAAGATGTAGAGAGAAAATACAAATAAAGTAAAAAACAAACATGAAAATGGAATAAAAAAATGAAATGAAGTACAATTAACTTGTGATGGTTATTGGAAATAGAGTAAAAAATGGAATAAATAAAGAACCAAATATGAACA
Source organism: Triturus cristatus (assembly GCF_964204655.1). Lineage (NCBI taxonomy): Eukaryota > Metazoa > Chordata > Amphibia > Caudata > Salamandridae > Triturus > Triturus cristatus. Next base: position 1,585,109,563 of record NC_140591.1, on the reverse strand, counting down.
CAGTTCTGAGGGAAAATCAACTCAACTGTAGTACTTGTGAACCAAAACACATGTGTCACAGATAGAATGGTAAAAATATGATGAAATATGTAACATATGCATCCCAGACAAAGGACCCTGTAGCTCTTCGGAACCGCCGCTGCATGACGCATCCTCAATGCAGAACCTAGCATCGCAGCCCCACAGCACCCCAAAACAGCTGTGCAACGCATCATCAACGCAGTGCGGGACCTCAGAACACTCAGCAACCCGTGGGCTCTCTATCTGGCCCACGCTTGATCACGTTGGCCTGAACTTGTGACTTTGTCCTGGTACGGCGTCACCAGATAACCACAGTTGGTGCTTGGTGCTTCAAGGCGCTATTTTCACTTAAATATTTAAAATTGCATTTCTCCAGTTTTACTGGTTGGATTTTTGTCATTTTGGTTTCAAACAATTTATTAAATGTTACTCTATAATTCTAATTGGTGTAAAATCTTCTTGTGTTTTGTTTTCACTTTATTACTATCTGAAGTGCTACATAAATACTTTACACATTGCCTTTAAGTCAAGCCTGACTGCCTTCATGCCAAGCAACCAGAGGGTTAAGCACATGTTAATTTGGGGGTTGTTTGTGACTTCACCCTGACAGGAATTGTGATTGCTGTTGAGTAGGGTTTCACTCCCCTCAAACAGTAATCCAACCTACTACACAAATTGACAATTTTTTTTATACATTACTACTGGCGACGCTGCCTGTTCCACAGAGGTGATCACTGCTGCTAATCTTGCATACGGTGGCCACAAATGTAAGTATAACATAACTTAACCTAACACACAAGGGCCCTTGGGTCTAAGAGATGAAGTTAGGCTTAACGAAAAAACACCAGATCGAAAATGCGTTTCTCTAAAGGACGGTTTCCCTGACACCCCAAAGGTGGCATGCTTCATCATTGGGGAACCTCCTCACACGCCGATGCCTAGTCATGGTGCGGGCTACAAATCCCAATGATGAAGCATGCCACCTTCAAAGGGACGCCTTTTCGATCTGGTGTTCTTTTGTTCAGCCTAACTTAATCTCTTAGACTCGAGGGCCCTTGTGTGCTATGTTGTACGAATCAGGGGAGTTTGCCCTCGCTGGTCTCTAAACCTCCTATAGCACTTTTTGTGTATTTCCTTCACAAATGTCTATTACAACACTAATATTAGTAGCTCAGGATGACTTTCATTCAAAATATTACATACATTTGTTTTAGTTGCCCTGATTCTCCAACACCTCTAGGGCTCCCAGCTTCCTGTCTCTGTGCAATGAGACATTTAGCAAACATTATTGCAATATTGTAATGCACCAACTGGAAATTAAGTGATGGCTTTTAAGCCATTAATGTAACCGTTACTTACATAGCAGAGTCACAAAGAGGATTAAATACTTAGGTATTAACATTTCCGTAGAACAACAATGGGTGTGTGGAACAAGCGTAATTCCACAGATGGAAAAGATTTTAAAAAATGATCCACCTCTGGATGCCACTGCCACGTCATTAATGGGAAGAGTGCGCTAATCATAAGGCGGATAGCCCTGCAGAGAATACTTTATGTAGTTTAAAATATCTCATTTAAGATCCCAGTTAAGATCCCCAGGCAGTTCTTCACACCACTTACAGTCAGATTTAGATCTTTTCAAGCACAAGCATGGCAAAATGCTGTAAATCCTAGGATGCTTGTTTCCAGTCCAGGGAGGACCTGGCCTGGCAGCTCGGGCTGGACTGTTCCCATGGGGCACAGGGTCAAGTTTGAATTGCATATGGCTGGGTTCAAACTGGAATGGCATGGTGAGCAAAAAAACGATGGATTTAGGCCCAGATCTCTGTACTGGGGTGAATGTATGACATTGTTCTGCATTCTGTCCATCAATAGTTCTTTTTGAAAATGCTGTAAGTCACCGTGTGATGGTGGACTATGCATGGCAGACTTGATGGCATACTACCGGGTAACACATTTGGTGGTGGTCGATGCAGGGTCGTTCCTTACAAGACTTGGGCCCACCTACACTAGCAAACGATGGGTGCTTGGCAGTGTTGATCCACAGTACTTTCCATAAGGGGGTCACTATCTCCCTCCTCCCAACCACTAGGACCGTTTTCACAAGCTGGAGAGATGCCTGTTGTGACAGTGGTGGGTGCAAAAACACTAACAGAACAGCTTCCTGTGTGGGTGGGCACCTTGCCCAACTTAGGGAACGCAGGATGAGATACACTAGGTGTGTCGATACTGGGGAATGTGACTACTAACTCGGTTATAAAACCATTTGCTGCATTGAAGGAGCAATTTGGCCTACCAAAATCTCAATTTTACTGCTACCTCCAGCTCAGGCATGGCCTTAATTCATACCCAAGGTTGGGAAGACCTTCCAGAATTCAGCCCACTCAAAGCAAACATCACCACAGCCCCCGTTCCCACCAAGAAAATACGCCATATATACAACACGTGCAATTCATACTCCGAACTCATTTTTGCAACTCAGGCATGACTAGGAGAAGGACTTGAGGGCCTGGATACATAGGGAATCAAAGAATGTCAGGAGGCCCTTAAGAAAATAACAATAGCTACACAGCTTAGATTAATATAATTTAAATTCCTGCACCGCGTATACTATACCAGGAAACAAAGATGGCGACTGTGCAAGGACTCGTTACTCACAAGTCTGCGGTGTAACGAAGCGTACTGAGGATTTTCTGCTCTAAGGTTGGGAGTGACAGAGAGTGACACAGAGGCATCGGCTCAAATGGTGTGTGCATGAAATGGGACACAGCCTGGAAGATTGGCTTCTTCAAGTCCTGCTTAACAGGAGAAGACAGAGCCTGGCTCAGTCTGCCCACTCCTGGCTTGAACTCTCCCACATGGGAGACCAGGAGAAACCTGTCCTGAGAGTGTCCCACTCCCACATGTCTGCTGCAAACCGGATGAGTGGTGAGGAGTGTGCGGATGTAGAAGAGGGACACAGTATTGTCAGTGTTCATAGTGACTACAATGGTCCTTACATTATGTTCAAGTAGACCATCTCCAAAGCTTACGAGGAGAAATGTGAGTAAATTAGTGGTTATCAACAGCATGTATATGGTGTCACCGCTCAAAAAGGGTCGCTTGGCACTGAAAATGTATTCCCCCTTGCCATAAAGATCTAAAGTGGTTTGAAAAGGAGAGGGGTTTGTTTACCCAGGGGTCACAAATCCTTCATTATTGGGTAACATAATGCTGTCGATTGGCCTCAATAAGTAGGAGAGACCCCTTTCCCACTAAGGTACTTCACCGACCAGGACTGCATTGGACTTGCAACTTACCCACACCGCACTGTATACTTCTCGGATGACATAGAAATATTGACCAGAGAGAACATATGTAAAACATTAGTGAGACTACTGATCTATTTTGCTGCCTTGATGAAGCTCCAGACCTGTGCGCTGGGAACAGGTGAAACACGTGCTGGTTGTTGGTTTTTTCAAGTGACCTGGTTAATTGCTAGAACCAGCAACCATGTCTTTATTAATAAAGCAAAAGACACACAATTGATGGACGGAATGCAGAACAAATCAAAACATTTACCCCCAGTCAACAGATCTGGGTTAAATCCATCATTCTTTTGCTCACCATGCCACCCCAGTTTAGACCTGGCCATATGCAAATCAGTCTTGACCCTGTGCCTCATGGCAACAGTCCAGCCCGAACTGCCAAGCCAGGTCCTCCCTGGACTGGAAACAAGCATCCTAGGACCGGTTTCGGGGTTTCACCCCTCTTCAGCCAGGATAGCTTGATTCCAGTGGCACAGTGAGCCCAGGACCCACGTCTGGGCATACCTGGCGCACTTAGGGCGAGAAAGCAAAAGACACACATTTGATGGACGGAATGCAGAACAAATCAAAACATTCACCCCCAGTCAACAGATCTGGGTTAAATCCATCATTCTTTTGCTCACCATACCACCCCAGTTTAGACCTGGCCATATGCAAATCAGTCTTGATCCTGTGCCTCATGGGAACAGTCCAGCCCGAACTGCCAAGCCAGGTCCTCCCTGGACCGGAAACAAGCATCCTAGGACCGGTTTCGGGGTTTCACCCCTCTTCAGCCAGGATAGCTTGATTCCAGTGGCACAGTGAGCCCAGGACCCACGTCAAGCTAGTCTGGCTAGACGTTTCGACTCAAAAGTGTTCCTTCCATCCTGAGGAAGACCCTCCGTGACTACTGACAGTCTGCACACTTTTGGGTCAAAACGTCAAAGCACTTGCCATAATCCTGACCCTATTCTCCCTGCTCCACGTCATAAGGAAATTGAAATCCCAAGTGGCGCAGAGAGTTATGCATCTAGGGATGGATGTCATCTGAAATGATCATTTTTAACCAGCAATGCACCACTGTATATATCCTGTTCACAACCAGCACTTTTTTGCACCTTGTCACCTCAGCACTTGCGCCGTTTTGTTTGTCTATTACTTGTGGCAGCCTATTAGTGTCATCTATACACTATAAAATGTAAAAAAAAGAAAAATGTATTCTTTCAATATACTTCTTTGATTGACTCATGATTGGTGTGTTCTTTTGTTTTCCTTTTTTCCATTAAGTGTGAGGACACAAATGTTTGAATAAGTGTTGTTCTTTGCTAATTTTGCCCTGTATTCAGTAAGTTAGAAAGCAATTCCTTTCCCGACAGAACCAACATTACTTCATATCTTCACACCCAGGTTCTGAGGGGCACTGGGTTACCCTATCATACTAGATGAGGAATGACCTGAAACACACTTTCTGTAGAGAGGTGGAGCTCAGGTCCCAATTGGAGATGTTGGGATTGCCTGAGTGGGTGTGTCTGACCACAAGGTCCATGGCATCCCAAGAGGAGATTCAAAATTGCTTGGAAATGCTTTCACAATATTAGGAGGGCAACTTAATTTCTTTGTTCACATTGGACTTTCCAATTCAAATTGCATGTATCTATAATCAACCTCCTAAAATTGTTAAAGCAATTACCAAGGATTGAGTTTTGTGGGCAGTCAGAATCCCAGAAGTGGGAATAAGAGAACTATAATATTGGACTATTTGACCGGTGCCGTCCAGAAACACCACTGCTGGCTGCCTTTTTGAAATCAAAATGGCTTGTAGCCTGGAACAATAGCCCAGCAGCCTGCCAAGGAGAGGAAGGGAAGGGGGCATGGGAAGCCCACCTCGGACTTGCCTGCAGTCAGGAGGAGGCTGATCCAGAGGGTGACACCCCGGAGCCTACAGGGGAGGACATTGCTGGCGGGGAAGACCTACCTGAACTAGCCCAATGGCAAACTAGAGGAGGCCCCTCCCAGGCAGAGTTCTGCCAGGTACAGAAGAAGTGATTGGTTTTTGATGGCCTACGGCAACAGGCCAAGGCCCAGGAAAATGGATACACCAGTGCTGATTACCTCATCTACTGGGAGAATGGTCACCTGTATAGCGACCTAAGGTCCCTGAGCCTGGGTCAACCTGCGCGTTGGTGGTCCCACAGTGCTATCAGGCCTTTCTACTGGAGCTGAGTCATGATGTACATCTGGCAGGACATCTGGGGCAGGCCACAACCTTTGCACGGGTGGTCACCCACTTCTATTGGCCCTGGATGAGAGTGACCACAGAGACACTCTGTAGGTCCTGCACCACCTGGCAGGCCAGTGGGAAGTCATGGGTAAAGTGGAAGTCTCCCCTGCTAACATTCCCTGTCATGGGAACCCCCTTTGAGAGGGTGAGCATCAACATTGTGGGGCCTCTGGAGCCCAAGACAGCCTTGAGCAACAGGTTTTTCGTGGTCTTGGTTATACAGAGGCCATACGTCCGAGATGGGTTTCCCCAAGGAGGTTGTGTCTGACCTAGGAACCAACTTCATCACGTCATATGTGAAGTCAATGTGGGATAAGTGTGGAGTAACCTACAAGTTTTCAACACACTATCACCCCCAAACCAATGGGGTTGTTGAGAGACATACCACAACCCTCAAAGGCATGATCTTACGCCTGTCTGAGCCCTTGAGGCATACGTGGGACACCCTTTTGCCATGCCTATTGTTTGCATACAGAGAAGCTCCTAAGGACAGGTAGGGTTCAGTCCCTTCAAACTTCTGTATGGCCACCATGTTAAAGGGCCTCTCAGGCTTGTGAAGAAGGGTTGGGCACAAGCTCCAAAGAAACCCCCCCAATATGAATTAAGCTACATGTCGGCTCTCCGGACTTAGATGAAGCTCTTTTGGAAAGAGGCCACTGTGAACCTGGAGAACATTCAGGAAGTCAGGAAATTCTGGTATGACCATAAATCCATTCTGGTAGAATTTCAACCTGGTCAAAAAGTGTGGGTGTTGGAGCCAGTGGAACCCCTAGCCCTGCAGGACCAGTGGACCGGGCCGTGTGGAGCCAAGGAGCGCAAGAAGGAGGTCACCTGCCTACTGGATCTTCAGATCCCGTTGGGGGTCCTACATGTCAACCGCCTCAAGCCCTAGCTCAAAATGCCTAAAGCTACCATGCTCTTGGCAAGAGTTGGAGGTAAGGAGGAGGAAAGCAAGCTTCTTCCAAACCTCCTCCCTCTAAAGAACAGGATGGTTCAATAGAGGGGGTGAGCCTCTCCCCCTCCCTGACTTCATACCAGAAGAGAGAATGCCACCAGTTGTTGGAGCAATTCTCCTCCTTGTTCTCACTTATACCCGTGCTCACCACTTGGTGTACCCTTGACATCGACACAGGGATGAGCATCCTTGTCAAGAATAAAATCTACAGGCTGTCTGATAAAGTGAGAGCTAGTATCAAGGAGGAAGTGTCCAAAATGCTGGAGCTTGGGTGATTGAGCACTCCAACAGCCCATGGTCTAGTCCAGTGGTTCTGACACCCAAGGCTGCCCCATGGGTGCCACCCATGAACTCCGGTTCTGTGTGAATTACAAAGGGGCCTAAATCAGTCACCAAGGCTGATGCACACCTCATCCTCTGAGCTGATGAGCTCATAGACCAGTTGGGAGCTGCCAAGTTCCTAAATACATTTGATTTGACATCAGGATATGGACAGATTACCTGACCCGAGGAGGGCCAAGGAATGCTATGTATCCTCCACCACAGAGGGCCACTTCCAATTTAGGATGATTCCCTTTGGGTTAAAGAATACCCCAGCCACTTTTCAGAGGTGGTTAATTGGGTCCTAGCTGGGCTAGTGACTTCAGTACCACCTACTTAGACAACACCACTGTCTTCAGTTCTAGCTAGGATCACAGCCTGCACCACCCCTGGGCAGAGATGCATGCCCTATAAAGGACAGGCCTGATTATAAAGGCCAGTAAATGCCAGATAGGGCATGGACCCCTTGTGTCCTTGGGCCGCCAAGTCGGTGGGGAAAGTACCACGCCACCAGCCCAACATACAACATCTTGGCTTACGAACCCAGCAAAGCCTACGCGGAGGTGAGAGCCTTCTTCGACCTCCCTGGTCACTGGTTACTACAGGAGATTTGTTAAGGGATATGGCACCACTGTTGCCCCTTGTACAGAGCTGACTTTTAAGAAACAGCCCAAAAAGGTGATCTGGATAGAGGTGTGCCAGACAGCATTCAACGCCTTGAAGGAGGCCATGTGCACTGCACCAGTACTGAAGGCAGTTGACTTTTCAGAAGAATTCCTAGTGCAGATGGGTACAATTTAGCAAGGCATTGGGGCTATTCCCTCACAGCTGAATGATGAGGGCTAGGACAAACATGCAGCCTTCATCAGTAGAAGGCCACGTCCCAGGGAACAGAGGTGTAGTGAAATAGAAAGAGTGGGATTTGCAGTGGTCTGGACACTGAAGAAGTTGAGGCCATACTTGTTTGGGACTCACTTCTGGGTTCAGATGGACCACAGACCCCTTAGATGGTTGATGCAGATGAGGGGTGGGAATCCCAAACTGGTGAGGTGGTCCATCTCCCTACAAGTAATGGACTTCACAGTGGAACAATGCCCTGGGACTGGCCACAACAATGCTGATGGTCTTTCCAGGTTTTTCTGTCTTAGCGATGAGAGCTCCTGTGAGGGTGGGCCGTTCTCTCTGCTTTCTGCTGGGGGGACACTTGTTAGACCTGGTATCCTTGGTGCAGTATTCCCCCAGACTTTTTACCTTGACTCCCCCATTTTTGATGACCTTGCTTTTGTTGACATTAGGACTCGGTACACTTTACCTCTGGTAACCAGTGCTAAAGTGCTTGTGCTCTCTCCCTTAAACATGGTAAAATTGTAATACCTCTAATTGGCCCACTTAACCTACTTCTAGCCCCTAGTAAATGTCACTACATATACTCAGGGCCTGTAAATTGAATGCTACCAGTGTCCCGAGCACTCATTGTGCCACCCACTAAAGTGTCACTGCAAAACATGTCTCAAGCCTGCCACTGCAGCCTATAGTAGATCTTAACTGCCATTTTGACTTTGCAAATTAAACAAGTCCATGGTATTTAAAAAGTAGGACATGTGTATTTAAGTTGTACATATCCTGAAATTGAAAAAAATCCTAAAGTGGTATTTCACTGTAGTAAGTCTATCTCTCCCATAGACTAATATGAAGTTGCCTGATTACATGTGATAACTTCAGTTTGGGAACATATAGACAAATACTTCTTCCACTCTTTTGAATTGTAATATAAAGTCCTCTACATACTAAAGTCAGATTTTAAGTTACTATTTTGAAAGTGGCACTTTTCGAAAGCTAGCATTTTTCTGCCTAAACCAAATGTGCCTTTCTGTCAGTGTCCAGCATCACATGAATGTGAATGGCTTGTCTGTGGTATGTTGTGTATTTCCTCCAGACATGGGGACAAAAGGGGTCTGGGTGTAAAGGGAGAGGGTCTTGCTAACAGCTAGCAGCTCGAGTTGAGTGTGTGGTGATCTAAACTGTCAATTCTAATTTTTTAACTTGCTTTTATATTGCCTGAATTTATTTGACTATCTGTTTAGCACCGATCCTTTTTTTAAACGATCTTTTAAATGTTTTAAAAACGCTTTTTTCATTGTTACTTACTTTTGCTGCTGCTGCACTTTGTCACTTTTTGGGGGGCCACTGCTTGGGGCTGTCAGTATCTGGGCGGGTCGCAGTCCTCGTTCCGTCACGGCATAACAGTGCCGATTGTTGCGGAGGGACTGACGCGACTCCGCCCACTTCCCACAGGACTTCCGGTGCAGGGGGCATATGATGGGCGAGACTCGGCGGCCGCGCAGCGGACGCGTGCAGCGGGCGCGCATAAGGCAAGCCCGTCTGCGCCCGTCCGCGTCCGTCGCGCGGCCAGCGCCAGCCACGCTGTCGGGATGGTTGGAAGGAGCCACCTAAGGTGGTCACGAGAGTTACTGTTAAGCCTCCAGGGCACTGTCTGTAGGAGGGCACATCAGCTTGATCTGGCTCGTTCCCGATTGCCACACTATTGCATAGAATGTGGTCAGATGCTGGTTCAAAGTAAGGTGGGGGTGGGGCAGGCTTCCCAAAGCTCTCTCTCCGATCAAAGGGCCGCACTTAATTTGGGATTGCTTAACTGCAGGTCGTTACCTAAACATGTCGAGGAGATCTGGTCAATTTTAATTGAAGAGAAGTGGGATGCCCTGTTCCTTACAGAAACCTGGTTGAGCGCGGATGCAATAACATCGATCTCACTTGCTACCCCACCAGGGTTCAAAATATGTTTTGTTAATCGTGAAGGGGGAAAAAGAGGTGGAGGGGTAGCGATTATCTTTAGAGATTCCTGGGAGCTTGTGTCTTCTACCTCGCTGCTCCTGCATGGTATTGAAGGCTTACATTTCTGCTTCCAGATTACCCCTGCTTTTGCCCTAGCTGGCATTCTTATTTAGAGACCGCCTGCGTGTGCAGCAACTGCCGTGCAGTCTCTATGCGATCTGATTGCCCAAAAATCAGTGCTCTATTCGAATTTTCTGGTTTTAGGTGACTTTAATTTACATGTAGACGACCCAGATTGCGTACAAGCAGCGCAACTTGTGTCATTTTTAGAGGGGGCAAACCTCCTACAAAGGGTGCTTTCTCCGACACACATGGCAGGTCACACGTTAGACCTTATTTTTTTGAATATACAAAATACCGTAATAGGGCCCCCACTACCACTGACCTGGTCGTACCATTCCCTAATTCCCTTTTCAATTACTCTCCCGACTGTCAAGTTAGTAAAAAATATCCAGATGGGGCAAAAAAGAAACTGGAAGAAACTGTCGGCGGAATCTTTAAGCCCCATACTGAGGGAGAGTTATCCTCAGCTATCCTACGACCCCACTCGAGATGCAGCTACTCTGCACAAATGGATTGGGGACGCAATGGAAGCTGTTGCACCAATCAGAATGAGGAAACCAGATAGATGCTCTCCCTCGGCGCCTTGGTTCTCCGCGTCCCTGAAAGAACAAAAAAGTCATTGTAAAAAATTGGAACGCCAATGGAGAGTAGCCTACTGTGATTTAGCCAAAGTGGTTTATAAAAAAGTGATAAAAGAACTTCATAAGGCTTTAAAAATTGGTAGACGAGACTACCTTGTAGCACGCATTCAGAATGCGAACCACTCTGGCACAGAAGTTTTTAAAGTAGTTCGATCCTTTTTTAAACCTAAGGCTAGTGAACTCGAGGTTACAGCCTCTGCAGAAGGGTGCGAAAAAATCGCTGACTACTTTGACGACAAAATCTCTAAAGTCTATGACTCTTTTACTCCCTCCGAGGCCACGGTAAAACTGGAAACAACTGCAGATGGCGGCGGGAGGGAAACACTTTTAAACTTTACCCAGCTATCGCACCAGGAGGCATTAGCAGAAATATTGAAATGTAGGTCGGGCGCACCAGATGACCCTTGCCCTTCAAAGTTTTGGAAAATGCTAGCTCCATCTTTGATCGAGGGACTTCGCCATATCTGGAATACCTCCTTAGAGACAGGTATCTTTCCCGATTCTTGGAAACACGCATCTCTCCTCCCTCTGAGGAAGAAAGTTAATGGCGACCCGGGTGACCTTAGCAATTTGAGGCCCATTTCTCTGCTTCCTGCCCCGGGTAAGATGTTAGAGAAAATGGTTCAACGCCAATTGACCCCGTTCTTAGAGCAGAACCGTGCTCTTCATGACACGCAATCGGGTTTTCGGGCAGGTTTCAGTACCGAGACCGCTCTTCTCGAGGTGGCAGAGTCGGTAAAATGGACATTGGATTCAGGAGCATCGGCATTGCTGGTGCTCCTGGACCTGTCCGCGGCCTTTGATACGGTAGACCATGGCATCCTGATCCAGAGACTACAAAATGCGGGCCTTGGTGGGACGGTGCTAGCTTGGGTTCAATCTTACCTAAGTGGGCGCTCCCAGAAAGTTGTTCAACAATCATTTGTTTCTAGACCTAAGCCTATTAAACGTGGCGTCCCCCAGGGCTCAGCCCTGAGCCCCCTGTTGTTTAATGTCTACCTAGCTCCGCTTTTCACTCTTATTGCCAACTGGGGGGTCAAGGCGATTTTGTACGCTGATGACACCCAGTTGGTTTTTCCATTTAAGGAGCGGTCGGTAGATACTTTCAAGAATTTTAAGGGCTGCCTTCAAGATATAGCATGCTGGATGAATGCTAATAAACTAAAGCTCAATACCGGAAAAACTGAAGTCTTGTTTTTTGGCAAGGGCTTAGCTCCAGATCCAGCACTGTGGTGGCCATCAGAGATGGGGACACCACCAATACCTGGTTCCTGCACTAGGAATTTGGGTGTGAAATGGGAGGCAAATCTCTCCTTCTCTGCTCAAATTAAGCAGGTGTCTGCTAGTTGTTTTAGCACCCTGAAAAATTTACGGAAAATTCTGCACTTTGTACCGGAGGATTGCCGTAAAACTATAGTACACGCTACAGTCACGTCCAGGTTAGACTATGCGAATAGTCTCTATTTAGGCCTACCCAAATATGCCATAGGACGTCTCCAGATGATTCAGAATGCGGCTACGAGACTGGTGTTACGAATTCCTTTTAAACAACATGTCTCTCCGTATTTACAGAAGCTCCACTGGTTGAAAGTGGAGAAGCGAATCCAATTTAAGGCCATGTTTTTGGCGTATCGGGCCCTAAATGGGAATTGTCGCAAATATCTGAAGCAAAGATTGAGCATATATAAACAAAATCGGGTGTTACGCTCAAATTCTCAGACGCTGTTGCAAGCCCCACGCTTTGCGAAGGCTCGTTTGGGAGGAAGGACTTTCACAGTGGGTGCTGCATCACTGTGGAACAACCTTCCAGAGCCCTTGCGGAAGGCAAATACTGAATCTAGCTTCAGAAAATTATTGAAAACATGGCTTTTTTAGGTCCCTTTGGCTTTGTCTGGTCACCACTCACCTATCTCTAGCGCCGGGACACCCCTATTTGGGGTAGCCGTGCGCTCTATAAATTGCATTAATAATAATAATAATAATAACAGGATGGTTGGGGAGGGGCTTTGCCCTGCCCTGATTCCACTTCAAAAGACCCTACCTGCAGCACACACACAAAGGAACCTGACACCTGGCCTGCCCTTGCCTTTGTCCCCTAGACAGATTTGAGCCAAACCTTGGGGAAGAGGAAGAACTGTCCAGAATTAGTTTGGGAGTTTGCCAGGGTTTGCCACTAACACAAAGGCAGGCTGGCATTGGGTATAAGAATGTGACCCTCAGAACCTCTCATCAGAGCACCCCTGGGCTTGTGGAAGATTCATAAGAAATATTGCTCTGCTGTCTGAAAAAGGAAGACTGGACCTGCTTGCCTTGAACCCAAGCTCCCCAGAAGTGGCTCCAAAGGTCAGTTGGCTGACCTCCGGTATGACCTACAGGGACAAAACAAGCTTCCAGAGGCCTTTGCTGCAACTGCCCAGCTTCCCAGCACTGACTAGGCCTGCCTGAGCTCTACTGCTGGCCTCTGCTGGAGTAAGTCTTGATCCCCAAGAGGTGCTCCCCAGGTTCTGGATTCTTGACTGGTATCAGAGTGTACTCCTCCTGCCTCAATTTGGCAAGAATCTGTACCTCCGATCCTCAGTCTAGGTCCACTCTCTCCCCACAGCTCCGCTGTGCCGTCTCTTGCATCCAGACCCCGACCTCCTCCCTTTGAGGCTGCTGCCCACTCTTGCGCCTGCTGCCCGCTCCAACTGGAACCAGACTGCCTGCAACCAATGCAACCTTTCTCAGCCGTTTTTTTCTTTCTTAATTTTTCCCTGTTGTGCCACTGTTAGTGTGCCCATCTGTGTCTTGCTCAATTCCACCACTGTTTTTATTTTCTCGTGCCTGCCTGTTCCTTACGCCTTTCACCGCTGCTGCCCCTACGGCCCCTCCCCCCCTCCGGAATTCCCCCTGGGAATTCCCCCCCGGAATTCCTCCCTGGAATTTCCTTGCTCCCGCCTCCCAACCTCTCCTCCCTCCCACCTCCCCTACTTAATGGCGGCCCCTGCAGGGGAGCGCGAGTAAGACCTCCGACCCTCGTTCTAGGTCCACTCTCTCCCCGCAGCTCTGCTGTGCCGTCTCTTGCTTCCAGACCCCGACCTCCTCCTTGAGAGGTTCAAGGCTGCTGCCCACTCCTGCGCCTGCTGCCCGCTCCAGCTGCGACCAGACTGCCTGCAACCACCGAAACCTTTCTCAGCCGTTTTTTTTCTTAATTTTTCCCTGTTGTGCCACTGTTGTTGTGCCCATCTGTGTCTTGCTCTAATTCCACCCCTGTTTTTATTTTCTCGTGCCTGCCTGTTCCTTTCACCTTTCACCCCTGCTGCCCCTGTGGCCCCTCCCCCCCAGAATTCCCCACCGGGAATTCCCCCCTGGAATTCCCCACTGGAATTCTCCTGATCCCGCCTCCCAGCCTCTCCTCCCTCCCACCTCCCCTACTTAATGGTGGCCGCTGCACAGAGCCAGGAACCCTGGACCTCCCACTACCCATCGCTATGACACCACCACCCTCCTCGCACTTAACCCTGGAAGACTTAGAGAATGCCAACAGGCCTCGCCGAACACGACCCATGGCCAGTTCTCCTGCCTCCACTGCCACCACACCCTCACTGCCCCCCCGGCCTCCAACACTGCCGACAACAGCACCGGCGACACCCTAAAATGCATCCTCCTCAACGTACACTCCGTACACAAACACGCCATGGAAATATGGAACCTACTTGACTCTCTCGCCCAACATCGCCTTCTTTACAGAGACCTGAATCAACGCATCCTCCGCCCCCAACATCAGGCCCGCCATCCCAGGCGTATACAAGATCCAGAGGAAAGACCGCTCCAACCACCCAGGAGGGGGCCTCGCCATCGCCCACAAGAGCACCCTCCGCCTCACCACCTCCAGCGAAACCTTCCCCTCCCCCAAACACCTGCACTTCCAGATCCAGACCACCCCCAAAGCCACACTCCGAGGAACCCTCGTCTACAGACCCCCAGCCCCCAAACACCCTTCGCCACCACCATCACCGACTTCATCGCACCCCACACCCTCGCCTCAACAAACTACATACTCATTGGAGACCTGAACTTCCGCCTCGACAAACCCAGCGACCCCAACTCCACTATCTTTTGTGACAACCTCACCAGCATCGGACTTAAACAACTCGTCAACACACCGACCCACAGAGCAGGACGCACCCTCGACCCCATCTTCGCTACAGAAAACAGCATCCAATTCAGCCACACAAGGCACCGACCACCACTGCATACACTTCGTCATCAACAAACCCAAGGCATACAAACCAGCCCCACGCCCACCACAAAGTAACTGGAGCACGGTTACCGACGAGCAACTTAACTCCACCCTCACCTGAGAAAACCACACCTGGGCACCCGATGCAAACGACGCAGCCAGAGAACTCCACACCTGGATCTCCAACTGCGCAGGTGAGCTCGCTCCGCTATGCAACCCCAACAGACAACGCCACAGGAAAGCCGCCTGGTTCAAAACCACTCTCCAAGAAGCCAGACGCACCTGCAGACGCCTGGAGAAGAACTGGAGAAACACCAAGACAACCGAAAACCACACCACCTACAAGGATACCATGACGGACTACCACAACCAGATCAGAGCCACCAAGAAGAACTTCATCCACAACAAAATCCTGGCCAACTCCACCAACTCCAAGGAACTTTTCAGTGTCATTCAAGAATTCACAAACCCATGCAGCGAAGCCACAGGCATCACCCCATCCCAAGACCTCTGCGACAAGCTTGGATCCTATGTACACCTCAAGATCAAAAACCTCTACAACAACTTCATCGACCATCCACCAGGTGCCACAGATGGGTGCCCCGCCCCCCAGAAACACCAGCCAGCCCACCATCTCCAACTGGACACCGATCACAGCCGAAGACACTGCCTCAACCATGAAAAGCATACACTCGGGGGCCCCCACCGCCCCCCACCAACCACTGCCCCCCTCACATCTACCACAGAGCCGCAGCCGCCATCACACCCGAACTACAATGCACCATCAACATCACCTTCAAAACAGGCCCCTTCCCAGATGACTGGAAGCGCGCAGTAGTCAGACCCCTGCTCAAGAAGCCCACAGCTGACCCCACCGACCTCAATAACTATTGGCCCATCTCGCTCCTCCCCTCCGCAGCCAAAGTTGCAGAGAAAACAGTCAACAGGAAACTGACACGATTCATTGAAGAGACTGCCATCCTCGACCCTTCCCAATCCGGATTCCGAAGCAACCACAGCACAGAGACCGCCCTACTCGCCGCCTCAGACGACATCCGTACCCTCCTGGACCAAGGCCACTCCGCAGCCCTAATCCTACTCGACCTATCAGCAGCCTTCGACACCGTCTCCCACCGCACACAAGTCACCAGACTACACGACGCAGGCATACAAGGAACAGCCCTGGACTGGATCCGATCATTCCTCACCGGAAGCCAAAGGATCAGACTCCCACCCTTCCTCTCCGACCCAACGAAAATCACCTGTGGAGTCCCACAGGGTTCATCCCTGAGCCCCACCCTCTTCAACATCTACAGGGCCCCCCTCGCAGTCATCGTTCGACAACACGGCCTCAACATCGTATCCTACGCTGAAGACAACCAGCTCATCCTCTCCCTCACCAAAGACCCCACCACTGCCAAACTCAACTTCCAGAAAGGAATGCAAGACGTCGCAGTCTAGATGACCGACAGCTGCCTGAAGCTCAATGCTGAGAAGACAGAAGTCCTCGTCCTCGGTACCACCCCTTCTGCATGGGACAGCACCTGGTGGCCGACTGCCCTCAGAAGCCCACCTACCCCCTCAGACCATGCCAAGAACCTCAGCATCATACTCGACTCATCACTCACCATGAACTGACAGGTCAACGCCGTCAATTCCAGCTGCTTCAACACCCTCCGAAGAACTTCAAGTGGATCCCCCCCTGAGTCAAGGAAGACAGTCACCCACGCACTCATCACCAGCAGACTGGACTATGGAAATGCACTCTACACCGGCATCAACAAGTCCCTACTCCGCAAACTCCAGTCAATACAGAACACCACCGCCAGACTCGTCCTCGGCATCCCCCAACACGAACACATCAGCCAATACCTACAAAGTCTCCACTGGCTCCCCGTGGAGAAAAGAGTCACTTTCAAAATCCTTACTCACGCCTACAAATGCCTACACAACAACGGACCCAAATATCTCAATGACAGAATCAACTTCCATGTACCCAAAAGAAACCTACGATCGTCCAACCTCGCACTGGCCGAAACCCCGCGCATCCACAGAGCCAGAGCAGGCGGAAGATCCTTCTCTCACATTGCAGCCAAGACCTGGAATGAGCTACTGGCAGACATCAGATGCGACCCCACCCTGAACACCTTCAGGAAGACCCTCAAGACCTGGCTCTTCGGCTAAACAGATCTGTGGACCCCCTGACTCCCCCTCAGCTCTTGAGACCCTCACAGGTGAGTAGCGCGCTTACAGTTCCCTGATTGATTGATTGATTGATTGATTGATTGATTGATTGATTGAGGTGAAAATCCAGAGGTTATTACGGTGCCCTGCTCTTTGTACCAAATAGCTACTGCCTGTCTCTCCAACCAACGTGAAGCTCCAGCGATGACCGCTCCTCTCACTGACATCAACTTCTTTGTGGCCCCCACCAACACAAAGCTCCAGCTGAGGCTCATCCTACAGACTCGAACATTGAAGAGGTAAACTCTTCACCGGGGCAAACCTGGTTCCTTTATCCGACCCGGGTTCCACTGCAGTCAGCCTGCACTTATGACTTTGACCCGATCCAGCACGGCCAGGTAGCTCTCTGTGCTCCTTGAGCAAGTGGCTCTTTGTGCTTTTTGGTGATATTTTTAACTGAAACTTAAACAAATTCATAACTCAGGTTCAACTTATTGGACTTTTGTCATCTGGGTGGCATTTTATTTATTTGATTTACCTCTATTGTTCTAAAAAGGTTTGGGATTTTTCTTCTGTCCTGCTTTTACTTTAATACTGTTTGTGTGCTGCATAAACACTTTACACATTGCCTCTCAGTTCTGCCTGACTGGTTTTGTGCCGAGCTATCAGAGAGTTACCCACAGGTTTATTTAGTGACTTTTGTGGTTCACCCTGACAAGGTCTGTGGCTGTTATTTGAGTATAATTCTCACCCCCTCAAATAGTAACCCAATTTCTTACAACTGTTTAATCTGAAATATATTTCATATATTAAAAAATATTGTTAAACGTGCTGTTTCATCACAACTTTGACATATTTTATTGCAACTGTGATAATTGTGTTATACTGTCTTTGGACTCATCCTACATGATCTCACTTGATATAGGCCTAGACTGGTCATCCAAGTCTACTCAGTAAACCAAGTAGGCTTAGCGTTGCTGGCTATCTGCTGCACATTAGATAGTGGATTTAGCACTTTGTTCACATAAATGGTGAGTAAAAGCCCAAAATTGGTAAACAAATAAACAATATAGTGTTCTTCTAAACAATGGCATGCATATATGAAACATACACACCTTTGATGTTCAAGATGCTGATCTCCCCAAAGTAGTTGCCTTCTCCGAGGACAGCATATTCAGTCACGCCATCATCGGCCACGACAGCCAGCTTGCCGTCCTTGATAATGTACATCTCTTTGCCGATATCTCCCTTCTTGCAGACATACTCGCCAGGACTGTAGACCTGTGGCTTCAGCTTGAGCACCAGCTCCTCCAGTAGGCTCTTCTCACAGTTCTGGAAGATCTGCACCTTGCTGAGGATGGGCAGGTGCACGCTGACTGCCACCTCGGCACGCAGCTTCTCCGGTAGGTTCTGCAGGATCTCATTCTCGTTGGTCATCTTCTTGTTGATCTGCAGGTGCTGGTACCAGGAGATGACCCGGTGCTTCATGCTCTTGTTCACTTTGTGCATCTGGAGGTAGAGCTTCACCAGGTCATGGTTGGGGTAGAAAGCTGCGTCAGCAGTGTTCATGTTTGAGATGACAGAGCTCATGCTGCCCATGATGGTAGCAAAGCCCAGCACTGCAATAAGAAAGTCAGCCACCATGAAGAGGTACTCTTCCTCCTGGTGGGGTTTTGGTGTGTCCCCTACTGTGGTGAGAATAAGAGTGGAAAAGTAGAAGCTGTAGATGTACTGACGAGCCAGACGGCCAAAATCTGGGTCCGTGATATTGGGGTAAACCCACTCATCCTTCCCGAATCCAATATAATTGGACAATGCAAAGTAGAGGCAGCTGTTCCAGTGAATAACCACAAATATGTAGACCATGAGCTTGCAGATACGGAAGGCATTGGGGTACGCGATTCTGGTCTCTGTGCGGTCAAATGCTTCGAACAACCTGGGAGTGCGCAAGAAGCGATTGATCCTCACAGCAGGTGTGTGGATTCCCACTTTCAGATAGAGCAAATCTGTGGGCAGCAAGGACAGGATATCCCATCGGAAGGTGGAAGTCTTCAAGTAGCTCTTGGCGATCTGTTTTCGATCCAGCACCAGAATGCCTTGCTCCAAAAATCCTGTGTAGAATCAGCAACATAGTATTAGTTAATTATGTGCAGATGCAAAAAGGTAAACATGCAGAACACAGGCTGACCAAGAAGGGCAGGCATAGCATAAGGGAAGGGAAACAAGCTGACTCCTCTATCAACATGAACATCATCAGACATGTCCCTGGTCATCCAACTGCATCAAAGCCTCCAGGGATGCTTGCCTGCTGAGTTGGGGTTGTATCACTGCATGTGTCAACCACTCCTTCCTTATGCCCCTCTATGTCAGGACTTCGTCAGTTTACACAATCCAGTACACTACCAAGTAATTTGTATAGCAAAAATGAAAGGGCTTGCTAATGCAGAGCTGGGCTTGACACCTACTGGCTGCACTGATTCACTCCTACAATAATTCCTGTATACAGTGCAACAAAGGTGTTTTGTCTGTGCCATGCCTGTGGGGCACAGTGGCGTTCACTGTGGCCAAGAGGTGGGAAATATGGTGTGAGTTTAGAAAACGGGCTGCAGCCCTATCCTACATGGGCTTCAGGAGGCATCACAGTTTGTCCTTGTCTCTCCCTGGGAGATATGAGGACCACAATCCTGATATCTCCTGTTGAGTGACTGGAGCTGAATAAGGGCCAGTAATGGTGGTGTGGGGATAACCTTAGTTCCCTGTTTAATGTTGACTCCCGTGCCCCTTCAACAGCTCTTTCAAATCAGAGACAAAAACAATATGGTGCTCTGCAGCAGAGAATACGGTGGGGGGAATACAAGAGAGAAAGAGGGAGTACTGTGATCAAAGAATGGTGGTCCGATGGATACTCATTTTTCTAGCCCTGCATCCTGTATCTAACATAGGTAGTTTATCCATTGTAATCATTCACTTTGCTGTCCCACACAAACCCACCTTGCTGGAGTAATGCACAAAATCTCACCAGGACTGGTTGGGGAGTTTCTGGCTGTCCCTAAACCTTTGGCGGTACTTTTCAGGAGTCAGTTCAAACTTAGCAATTAAAATGGCTTTCATTGGCGTGTACCTGGTTTGGTCACCAACCTCTAATGTTAGATGTGTGTCCCACCCCACAGTACGCATGTGTTTTCACAGACCACCTTCCTAATGCTCTTCTTGGACCTTCTGTGCCCTCAAGGCTACCCCGTAGGCAGAAAAACATTTGTCTATGCAGTCTCCCACCACATAAGTGGCCATGAATCCTTGGGAATGAGAACTCTTTTGTCTCCTTCTGACGCTGTGGGTATGCTGCTTCCCTCCCCTCACTGCTGGAATCTGCCCACTGACTCTGATGTCCAGCTGCTCTAGACTCAGTTCATGAGCCAAAAATCTTTACTTTTTTTCTAGGACTCTTTAAGCCTTCTTCTTCTCTGCCTCCCTCTTTAACTTCGGTATTTGCAGCTTGAACTCCATCTCCTCCCTCCTTTCCACCAGTTTGCCTGGGGATAGGCCATGGAAGTGCCCTGCCAGAGCTCCCGGCTCTGGCAGGGCACTTCATTCCAGGTGTGAAGTCTTCCCTTTTCACTGCAGGTGACTCCTCCATCTCCTCATCCTCTCCTTTGGTCTCACCCGGTATGGGGTGAGTTTCTGCCCAGGCACTCAGTGCCTTTTGGAAGTACAAATTCCTTGCAGAAGTCCATGAGCTGGGCTACAGTATAGAGCTCCATTTTAGCCAGCTCAAATCCCAAGCTTGCTTTGGAAAATCAAAAATGCCAATCAGGGAGAATTACCTCGAATTGGTCTTAGATATGGGATTTGTACTGCACTCCAAATCGCTGTGTGGCACTGCGCAAACACAAGTCATTCTTCTGGTTTCCCCTACTTTTTTGCTTGATGTGATGCTGTTTTTGACTAGCCTGACTGGGATCCTGCTAATCAGGACTGCAGTCTATCGGCCGTCTCCCTATACTGTAATGCTATGTACTTAGGTACACTCCAGATTGTCAGTCCCTAGTGTGTGGTACACATGTACCCAGCGCATAGGTACCCTCGAGGTCTCCCATGGGCTGCAGCGAATATATCTCTTTACAATGAATGCGCTACAATGCATTGCATTACAACGCAGTTGTTACAATGACTGCGTTGTTACAACGTGAACCATTACATCGCAAGTCGTTACAACGACTTCCTGTAGGAGGCGCACTGGACTTAGGAATAGTATAATTTACTATTTCTACTCCAGTTTGTGCAACAGCAGGGAAGGTGTTGGATTGTAAATCCAAAACCAGTGCGCCCCCTACAGCAAGGCATTGAAACGACTTGCGATGTAATGGTTTGTGTTGTAACAACGCGGTCGTTGCAACAAATGCATTGTAATGAATTGCGTTGTAGTGCATTCGATGTAAACAATGTTTCCAGGCTGCAGGATGTAATATGCCATGCATGAGAGACCATGCAAAATGGAATTACAGGCCTGCCATCGCAGCCTGTGTAAGCTGGTGCATGCACCACTTACTAAAGATATAGGTTTACTATATCTAAGGGTCACTGCACTTAAAACCTATAAGTCACCCCTATAGCAGGCCTTTATAATCCTGAAGGCAGGGTACTTGGTTGCAAGTGAGAGAGTGCCTCTTCATGAGCAGGAAAACCCCCACAGCCTGCGTAGTCCATTCTCCCGGGTTGTCAGTAATGCAGCCACAGGCTAACATAGAGGGGTATTATGCGACCGCATGATGACCAACTGTAACACGGCTGAAACAAACCCTGTTGTGTTTTGTATCAAACATGTTGGGCTCACACCTCCCACACCAGTAACCAGTGTGGGAGGTATGATTCCACCCCTCAAAAGTGAGCTTCGTGGGGTCCCTGGTGTTCCCGGTACCAGCCTTCTCGTCCCAGACAGCTCAAAATTGCTTCTGCTGACCAGAGACACATTTCTGCCCTCCTACTGCTGAGCCAAGCTCGAGCAGGGGAAGGCAGTACAATAGGCATCCTGTCATAGGGAGGTGTGACCACCTCCCAGACAAGATTTAGTGTATTGGGGATGGTTGGGTGCGCTTGCCAGCGCATTAAATTCTGCATGAGGTGCACATTTGGTGTCCTGGTGCATAGTCCAGTTCAAACCAGTCCTGGGCGACATTGGCTCCTGCTCTGGTGCACAACTGGACAAAGGACATGGGAGTAACCTCCCCACTGTCCAGACCCTCCCTTAGTAGGGTCCACTGAATCTGTACAGCCCTCTCCCATGGGTACTTAATAGATTTCCTGGCTGTAGGTCCCTAGATTCGATGTGGACAAAAGTCTGAGCCAGAAACTACTGAGCTTTGACCGTCTGGACACTTGGACTACGCTGGACTTCGTTTGGGCCCAACTTCGCCTCCCGCTCAGTTTGCTGCATCGTCTGTGCCCGTGCACTATACAGGATCCGTGCAGGACCTGTGGAGCATCAAGGACAACTGAAGATAATCTCCCCACTACTGACCAGTCTACTGATCCTGAGCTCCTCCAGACTCCAGCAACAAAGGAGGTGGGTTTCTACATCCCTCGAGGCCCTTGCTGCCCTCTTACCAAGTCTGAGGCCAGAATCCCTCGTGGGGGCTGCAATACCCAAGCCCCTGTGCACCGCGTACATTTGCAAGTGCATGTGCTTGTTGGCCGTTCCCAAACAAGTGCATTGGTCTACTGATAGCCCCAACCTCTGGCGCCATTTTCTACCAAGATCTTCAACCTCCTCACACTGAGTGCTCCATGGGCTGTTATTTGGTGAAATCGCTCGAGGTCCTCTTGGCCTGTGGGTCCACTTGAGAGTCAACTTTGCTTTTCTTGGGCTCCCCTGGTTGCTCAAGGCCTGCCCTGACTCTCCTGCAATTGGTGAGTCTCCTGGACCTGGACGCCACTTCAGACCTATGCACCCGGCTTTCCTGGGATAGATAACTTGGGTACTTTGGTATCCACAGGTGGGGTGGCTCTCTGACCTTCCATCTTCCACGGGGTTTCTCCGAAGTCTACTGGGAAAGGTCCTTAAACTCTAAAATTTCAACTGCAACTTTTCCATAGACTTATACGGAGCACTCGGTGGTGCTTTCACACTGCACACACGCTCTGTGGGGCCCCTATCTACTCACCTTGGGTGGTTCCTTGGGTTCCCAGCAATTCTACGGCCTCGCGACACTGTTTTGACTCGAGCCGTGGTTCTTATACCACTTTCTTAATATATGGTTTGGTCCCCCCCGGGACCCACTGTTCATTAGTGCTATTTACTGTCATTTCTTTGCTTAAGTATTGTGTGCTTTGTGATTATCTCTGTGTAAGAGATACTGTGTCGTACTAGAGAGCATTATATTAATAAATACATATTTTTATATAACTACTGTGTGGTTCTCCTTTCATTTACTCGATACTATAAAGTTGCATTCTGGTAAAATCAAGCTGCTTAACATTCCTTCAAGACTAAGCCCGAAGGCTGCTCTCCACAGCTACCACTTGGATAGCTTTCTAAGGTTATCTTTGACCTCTTAAATCACCATAAGGGTTGTTTGGACTGGTGCAAGGTGCCCACTTTAATTAGTGGACAGCATATACCCGGCCAACTTCTCACATTGGATTACTGGTTGACTGGGGTATGGGCTCTGGTCAAGCAGCAACTACAATCCTAGTCAGGGTAAGAGACAGGCAACCCTAAATTAACCTGTGGTAACCCTCTGGTAGTTTGGCAAAGAGCAGTCAGGCTTCACTTATAGGCAGTGTGTAAAGTATTTGTGCAACAATTCAAACTGTAACACAGTGAATAAACCAAACAAAAAGATCCTGCAGCAATTTAGAAAAATAGAGTTGACTTTAATAAATAAAACAAGAACAAAATGACAAAAATCCAATTAGTAGAACGAGATATGTTGATTTTAAAAGTTTATAGTGAAAAATAGAACCAAAAAGCATGAAGCGCTATTAGGGACACCTGATCACGCTGGTCCGGGACCAAGTCACAAGTTCAAACTAACCGTGATGGCACACAGGCCAACTACATGGACCCAGTTAGGCCCGCTGAACAGAGTACCTTAAATTCTGGTTGGGGAGTATTGCGTGGATCCGTGTCGAAGATGTGTTGCGCAGCTGAAGCGATGCATGTGTTCCGAGATTCAGCGAGGCTGCGGTGCGAGTTCCTGGTGCGCCAATGTCAAGGATGCTATCGACGGGGCTTGCAATGTGAAGTCCGGTGTCGAGGATGCGAGGTGCAGCCGAGGCGATGCGTCAGTTTAGATGAGTGGTGAAGATGCTATGAGGAATTTGAGAGTCATCGTTAAGGCTGCATCAACTAGGGATGTGAGGGGCTTGCGCTGGGAAAGCACCGCGCAGCAGCGGTTCCAAAGGTGACACATTGGTCTCAAAATGCAGGAGGCAGCGGTGATGTGAGTCTTTTGCGACGGGTCAAATCAATGCAGCAGTGGTGATGCATCGGTTCTGCTTCAGGATGCATCGCTCAGCAGAGAAGATGCATCAGTTCCGCTGGCAAGCACCTTAGACCCAATTCCAAGGGTGGCACCACTTGACAGGTAAGACTCACAAATGGCAGAGACCAGGTGCAGGGGTTGGAATGACTTTCATGTCCCTGAGGCTTCAGATCAGGAGGCCAGCCAACTAGCCCTTGGAGTCACACTGGGTTCTGGGGTCAAGATATGCAGGTCTAGCAATTCTCACCCAGGCAAGAGGGCATCAGGCAGATCAGCATATCAAAGCAGGAGTCCGGCAGAGTGACAATCCAGCAGAGTGGCAGTCCTTCAGCAGCACAGCAGCCCTTCTTCATGGCAGAGTATCCACAGGTCCAGAAGTGTACAGTAGAGTTGGTGTCTGAGGTCCAGTCTTTATACCCAGTGGTGCCTTTGAAATGGTGGAGACTTCAAAAGATATGCCTTTGAAGTGCACAGATACCCTGCTTCCCCTGCCCTATTTCCAGACTAACTACAGGGGGTATGCAGACCTTTGTGTGAGGACAGGGCAAGCCTATTCAGGTGTAAGTGAGGCTATGCCCAGCTCCTCCCTCCCATCCTGCCAGAGATGGCCCATTGGGATACACCTAAGCTACCATTGTGTGTGGCTGTCTAGGAGAAATACTCAAAGCCCAACTGCCAACTACACTCACTCAGGTGAACAGAGTCAGGCTGCATGCACCAAACGGCTAAGGAAAGAAAATGCCAAGTTTCTAAAAGTGGCATTTTCAGAATTGTGATATAAAATCCTACTTCACCATAAATTGGGATTTTAAGTTAAGATTCCAGCAACACTAAACTGCAACTAATTATATCTTCCCATTTGGAAATTACACTTACAAAATGTAATAAGGTAATCCCAATGTTATCTTATAGGAGATATAGGCCTTGCAGTAATTAAAAACGAAATTAAGAGTTTACAGGGCTAACGATCATCCATCTCTCTTCCCTTTATCTAAGACCAAGAAGTAGGTGGAGGTGAAGAGAATAAGGAATATTGGCAACACTGAAGAAAAAGCATAATGTGTACTAGCCAGAAGGGTGTAATGAATCCTGGAAATGATTCAAGCTAAGGGGTAGAGAGCTTTGTAGAAGAACTGTTACCTGAGGAACAAAAAGGAAAATATGTGGGTAAAGACTTTTTGCAATGTAAATTAAAATATGGGGTTCCAGAGAAAGAGCTCATGGAACATCCAAGGAGACTATATTAGGGCAGTTCCAGATGGCTCCTCCTCAACATGTAATGGATGCGATACAAAGAGAATGAAAGGATCCTGACAAAATTCCCATTCCCAGGTTTATCACAAAGCTGTAGCCACTGGAATAAATGCAGAAGAGGCTACTGGACCGCGTGGCAACAGATTGTGGTAAGTCTTGTAGGAAGAACAATGCTAGATGATGCCATTATTAAGCATTCAACAGGCCTCATCTTGCCTTAGGAGATCGAGTGTATATTGCTATAATGTCCCAGTCACTGATAACCAATTTCAAATCTTAGTTGAAAGCTATGCAAAAGAGAGCAGGTCTTCAACGACCCAGCAAGGGACGGAGAAGCAGATAGAATTCTTATCAGATACTTTGCTTGATGTTCTCAGGTCTGTGGATTTAACGGAAGGGGTCTTGATTTCCAAGCAAAGAAACTTGATGCTCAAGACTTGCATAGAGAGACATCACAAAAGTGCTTAATTTGCCATTTAATGTAATCAAACTGTTTGGTTCTGAAATAGAAGACAAACTCCATCATCTTTTGAAGGAGAAAAACGCACCTCCTCTTTCATACAAAAGCATCAACAGTCTTCTTAAATGAAACCATTATTTAGGAAAATTTCTATAAGACATCAGCAATCCAATCCAATCCAAATTTCTTTATTTCGGCCAATTAGGCCATAAAAGATACAATCACACAATACATTAAAAAGAATCACAGAGAATAAAAGTAATTAATAAAATCAGTAAAATCAATACACAAAGGATTGCGGGCGTCTCAAACCAAGAAATTCATTAGACAGACCGGTTGTTAATTAGTTTGGACCTTATCTGCCACATAGCCATTAAAAGTTTTGCAACTGCAAAGACTATGTGCGGACTAGTATTTGTTTTCAATATTCTATACACCTGGAGATGACTCCTAATGCCCAGGTTTCTGCATAGCGGGATTAACCAGTATCTCCTTGGTCTATTGTAAGCTGGGCAAAAGAAAACAATGTAGGTTTCTTCCTCATCATGAATACAACAGCCTGGACAAGTTTTGTCGTTATTTTTTGACCAATTGTGGGTGAAAATTTTAATAGGGAGAGTCCCTAGCCTCCATTGTATAAACAATTTTCTGGATAATATGGGGAAAATAATATCCATAAATCCCTCAAACTGATAAGAGTCCTTAAAAGTCAGAAATCGATCGGTCAAGGGCCCTTTATTGGATGCAGAGACCAGGGAGGCATAGCGTTGCTCCCTATATATACCCACAAGACGTTTGCGGGAAACCCCCAGACAGCCTTGCTCAGGCGACTCCCATAGTTCAGGGAGTCCCATCCGATGGAGTTCTTTCTTTATGAATGCTAACCAAGGGATTTTATCGCAAAAATTCAGATTCATGACATGTACAAGCTCTTGCCTATAATGTGAAAGCTCAGCAGTAGACCAGAGCCTATGCCAGAACCTTAATGGCATAAGTTCCAGGTCCTCTTTTATAGAGGGTAGGCCCATATCAAGTCTTAGGGGAAGAAGAGGTGTACCGCGGGGGAGGGCCAGGAGACGCCTTAAGAAATTATTTTCTACATTAATAATTCCTGTGCCCGCCTTGTGTCCCCAAAGTTCTCCACCATAGGATGCAGCAGCTTTAACTTGGGACTTGTACATTACCACTGCCGGGCTAATTGGTTTATAGGTGGAAGAATTTGCCACCTTCAGAATTCCCCCCGACATTTGTGCAAGTTTCAGGCGGCTTATTGCTTCGTGAGGTTCCCATGATAGGTTCTCATGCAGCGTTACCCCTAAATACTGAAAGGTTTTTACTCTCTCCAGTGTTACTGAACTCAGGGAAGGGTTTGGTCTAGTTTTGCCTGTGGGATTAAATATCATAAACTTGGTCTTCTCTGTATTTATTTCCAAGCCATATTGGCTACAGAAAAGACCAAAGCCATCTAAAATCCGTTGGATCCCCATCGGAGATTTGGACAGCAGCAGGGTATCGTCCGCAAACATAATGGCCGGTACCCTCCTGCCGGCCAGGGACGGGGCATCATTGTCATGAACGTTGTCAAGATGTGCAATTACGTTGTTAACATAGAGGCAGAAGAGGGTCGGGGCAAGGACACAACCCTGTCTCACCCCTCTATGAACTGGGAATTTAGATGTCAGCTCACCCGTCCTTCCATACCTGACCTGTGCAAAGTTGTTTTGGTGGAGCCTAATGATGGCGTTTAATAGGTGGCGTGGGACTCCCAGCCCCGTTAGTGTCTCCCAAAGTTTCTTCCTGGGGACCAAGTCAAAAGCTGACCTCAGGTCCACGAACACCATGTACAGCCTTCCCCTCTCAATAATTACAGTTTTCCAATATAGGAGTACGAGGCGGAAGATCTGATCCATGGTGGACGTGTTTTTTCTGAAGCCAGCTTGTAAGGGGCTGAGAATTTTATTTTCCTCCATCCACTCCATGAGATGGTTTAGGAGTAGGCGGGAGTAAATTTTCTGGGGGACATCTATAAGACTTATTGGCCTGTAGTTGGCTGGGACTAGAGGAGAGCCCTTTTTAAAAATGGGCACTATCTCAGCCCCCAGCCAAGTACAAGGAATCTCCATCCCACCCAGAATGGCGTTAAAGAGTGTGAGAAGATAAGGACCCCATATATCTGGATAGGAGCGAAAAAGATCGCCGGGCAACCTGTCAAGTCCTGGGGCCTTCTCCCTCGACAGGGCTAGAATAACACTGACCACCTCGGAGAGAGTAAATTCCAAGGTTGGTGCAGTGGCAGGAGCGACAGTAAAGGCCCTGTCCCTTACGCCATCGATCTAAGGTGGTTCCTGGTATAGTTGGCCAAAATGGGCCTCCCAAGCGGAAGCTGCAATGTTTGGCTCTATTGCAGCTTTGTGTTCTGGCGTGCCAGTATTCACCAGGGACCAGAATTTCCTCAGATCTTTCGCTTCCAGTGCTGATGTTAAATCCTGCCATTTATTCCAGTCCCAGTCAGCTCGCGCCACTGCCATAGTTTTCTTGTAAATCCGTCTAAGCTCAGCAAGTTTGCACTTGTCCGATCCCATTTTAACACACTTCAGGAGTTCGGACTTGGCCTTTTTACAGGATGCATTGTACCAGTTTGGGGTACGGGTTATTTTTTTCCTTTGTGGTAACACTGGGTAAAAGACCTCGCCTAAAAGGGCCACCAGTTCTTCATGGATATGAGCTAATTTCTTATTGAATTCTGGGATTCTTGGCTGCGAGATTAGATTATCCGTTTCCATAAGCTTCGGGAGTGCTAGCCGAAAAATTTTGCTTATGGACTCGTCTGAGCTCGCCAGTTTCCCCCATTTGATCCTACGTCTATTGGAACTAATTAACAGGTTCCCAGGATCGTGTCTGGGCTCATCGGCGAGTGATCGAGCTGTACCTTTAGGGTGCACCATATACATTACAAGTGCATTATGATCACTATCCGTTCTTACAATTATTCTAAAGTCCTGAATCTTGGGCCAGAGACTAATGTCTACCAAAATGTAGTCTAACCTGGATTCGTTATTCATCCTGTTAAAAGTGCATACGGAGGGGGTATCTGAAATACTGCGGCCGTTGCATGCCCTTAAGGAAAAGTTTAGCGTTAAGGAGAGTATTTGTACTACTAGGGGAGACCAGATTTTCACATATGGGGATTGGCAATGCGGAACACCCCAGAGGTCATCTTCCACTGCAAGGGCTCCTTCCTTGAGGCCTTCTAAAGGCTCAAAGTGACAATTTAAGTCGCCTCCCAAGACTATCTTAAGGTCATTCGGGAGGCTAGCCAGAAAGCCAGTAAGATCATCAAGTGTGGGAGATTCCATAGCCAGCTTGGTGGGTCGGGAGTATACGTTAATTATTGCTAGACTTAAAGCGTTGGGCCACCTGAGAATAACACACTGAATATCCTGGGAGTGAGTCGGTAGACTCTCCGCATTACACCCAATGTGACTAGCGACCCAGATCGCCAGTCCTCCAGAGGGCCTCCCTCTACCTGACCAGGTCGCATTAATTTCAAACACAGCATACCCCACTCTAGATAATGGTTCCCTAGCCCATGTCTCTTGGAAGAGACAGATATCGCTATTTGCTATCAAGGAGTCCCAGTCACTCGTGTCAAGTTTATTGACAATACCAGCAACATTCCAGGAAAGAACCTTTAGGGAGTTGTCAAACGGATCTGAATCGCTTCCACCACTTTTAAGCGGAGCGACATCCGTTGATGGAGTCGTAGGACTGGGCAATGGTATTTCCAAAGTTGGTGGTTCCATCTGGTCTGCTACATGATGTGTTGAGATTTGCAATTTGAACTTATTACTAATACAGCCCGGTGGAGTTTTAATTTTAGATAAATCAGTTACTTGACCAAGGGGGTTAATAGATGTCAAGTTCTCCCTTCGAGGGGCACCGTGTTCTTGAGTGGCGCTATCTATTTCGCATCCGGCCTGTCCCTGACCCTTGAAAAGTCAATCTATCTGTTCAAGGCAGCTGTATCTATTAGGGTGCCAAAAGTTACCAAGGTTGTTACTGGGTGCATTACGGTTGGGCCAGACTCTGCGGCCGTCAGCAGCAGGTCCGACCAGGGTCCAACCATAGTCATTGTTCAAAATTGGCTTATAAGTATTGGGATAAAAAAATGACAGGTGGACCACTTCAATAGATGTAGACCCTGTGTTCCCAGTCCAATTGCAAATATATGGCACAATTTTAGGATTCCTAAAGTTCACAATTATGCAGTCACCAACACATTTCTTATCTGTATAACCGATCCATGGGACTCTTCTTACCATAAGAATTTCTCCCTTAGTATTAGGTGGTAATGGCCTATGGGTATTTAACCAACTAGTAACCTTATTATGAAAAGAATCATAAGGTTCCACCACAGTTCCCTCAAACGTGGGTACTCCCTTCAGGACAACAGAATAGGCAGCAGCCTCGGGAGGCAGATTTATCGCTTTGCGCCTGTTTTGTTGGCTATCTTGCCTATCTATATGGTTCCTTGCGTCGTGTGTTAATTTTTCCTGATCGGAACCAGAGGCCGAACCAGATAAATTCGGCCTACAGGTAACTCCTGTGACAGGTTGGTGGTTACAGGATAGTACGGGAACAGATTTTAGCAAAGAAGCTGGCTGCGCATTGTCCGTTAGAATAACTGTTGGAGGTGCATTGGTCAAGATGTTAGAATTAGATGGTAAATTGGGTAAATTAGAAATCCCTGTGGGGTGTCCAACTACTGCGTGTGTACCTGCTCTTTGGTCTGAGGCTAAGCCTAACAATCCCTTACGCAGGTCTATTAGACACATTTCTATGTTGGCCAAAAGGTCTTCTAGAGGAGTGAGGAATTCCCTCAGTAGGGTACGTAGGCCAGTATACATACTATCATCCATTCCGGCAACATTTTGTTGACTAGGTGGGTTTTTTGCCGTGGTGTGTTGTTGCGGGGATTCATGTTTACGGGATAAGACCGACTCTTTGCCAACTATGTCCAGTTTAGTTCCCCTAACCCTAGAGATGGCTTTTGGGGCTTTGGATTTTCCCCCCTTAGTTTTATGAGCCCTTTTATCCGTTTTCGGGATTGCTCCCTCCTTCTCCCCCTGTAAGAGCATGGTCTGGTCCTTGGTTTTACTTGTAGACAAATCAGTAACCGCTACCTCAGCAGTAGTGCAAGCTGCGGGGCCCTTACAGTTTGGAAGAGATAGTATACTGAGCTCTGCATGCTCGGAATTATCACAATCAATAGAGGAGGTAATGGAGCAGTTAGTATCAGACGGATCTGGGAGAACAGTTACCCCGGCAACCCCCCCTATCGGAAGTGTTATAGGGTTTAATGACTTGGCGGGAGTAGTAACATTTGCAATAGGTCCCAGGGAGGATCTCCTCACCCAATCTATTTCTTGGGAGATACGTCTTTCGAGAATGGAGATCTCATCCACAAGTAGAGACCCAGCTTTAGCAAAGTACGTGTCCAATGTACCTGTTGGTCTTCCCGTCGCCATGGCACTCTTGCTCCTGGTCTCTCTCGTAGTCATAATGTCTCCAACAGCACCTGGTATATAGTGGATTACGGACAGCCTGAGGTGTCTCTCGCCCTCCCTCGACCGTACTCGAACGGCCTCAAACGGCCCGCTCTTTGCCCGGTCTTCGCCCCGGCTCTCGACCCGCACGCGTCCCGCTAGCGCGCGAGAGCAGTAGTGTGGTGATATAGGAGAATGGGGCGGAGATAGAGGAGGAGTCGGGAAGAGGGCCAGGTGCAGCCAATGTGCAACGCGCACAGCTCCCTGGTCCTCGCAGTCCCGAGTGCGTGGATGGCAAATTGCAGAGTCTCCCCTGTGGCAGGTGGCTTCAGGCAGCGTAATGTCCTTCAGGATACAGCGTCCGGTGAAAAAGATGTGCCCCAGAGACCAACAGCCAGGTAGCAGTCCTCGAGCGGCTCCCGCGAAGCGGGGGCCGCGAGTCGTATTAAGCTCTGCGGGGGAGGAGTCGGGAAGAGGGCCAGGTGCAGCCAATGTGCAACGCGCACAGCTCCCTGGTCCTCGCAGTCCCGAGTGCGTGGATGGCAAATTGCAGAGTCTCCCCTGTGGCAGGTGGCTTCAGGCAGCGTAATGTCCTTCAGGATACAGCGTCCGGTGAAAAAGATGTGCCCCAGAGACCAACAGCCAGGTAGCAGTCCTCGAGCGGCACCCGCGAAGCGGGGGCCGCGAGTCGTATTAAGCTCTGCGGGGGAGGAGTCGGGAAGAGGGCCAGGTGCAGCCAATGTGCAACGCGCACAGCTCCCTGGTCCTCGCAGTCCCGAGTGCGTGGATGGCAAATTGCAGAGTCTCCCCTGTGGCAGGTGGCTTCAGGCAGCGTAATGTCCTTCAGGATACAGCGTCCGGTGAAAAAGATGTGCCCCAGAGACCAACAGCCAGGTAGCAGTCCTCGAGCGGCACCCGCGAAGAGGGGGCCGCGAGTCGTATTAAGCTCTGCGGGGGAGGAGTCGGGAAGAGGGCCAGGTGCAGCCAATGTGCAACGCGCACAGCTCCCTGGTCCTCGCAGTCCCGAGTGCGTGGATGGCAAATTGCAGAGTCTCCCCTGTGGCAGGTGGCTTCAGGCAGCGTAATGTCCTTCAGGATACAGCGTCCGGTGAAAAAGATGTGCCCCAGAGACCAACAGCCAGGTAGCAGTCCTCGAGCACCACCCACGAAGCGGGGGCCGCGAGTCGTATTAAGCTCTGCGGGGGAGGAGTCGGGAAGAGGGCCAGGTGCAGCCAATGTGCAATGCGCACAGCTCCCTGGTCCTCGCAGTCCCGAGTGCGTGAATGGCAAATTGCAGAGTCTCCCCTGTGGCAGGTGGCTTCAGGCAGCGTAATGTCCTTCAGGATACAGCGTCCGGTGAAAAAGATGTGCCCCAGAGACCAACAGCCAGGTAGCAGTCCTCGAGCGGCACCCGCGAAGCGGGGGCCGCGAGTCGTATTAAGCTCTGCGGGGGAGGAGTCGGGAAGAGGGCCAGGTGCAGCCAATGTGCAACGCGCACAGCTCCCTGGTCCTCGCAGTCCCGAGTGCGTGGATGGCAAATTGCAGAGTCTCCCCTGTGGCAGGTGGCTTCAGGCAGCGTAATGTCCTTCAGGATACAGCGTCCGGTGAAAAAGATGTGCCCCAGAGACCAACAGCCAGGTAGCAGTCCTCGAGCGGCTCCCGCGTAGCGGGGGCCGCGAGTCGTATTAAGCTCTGCGGGGGAGGAGTCGGGAAGAGGGCCAGGTGCAGCCAATGTGCAACGCGCACAGCTCCCTGGTCCTCGCAGTCCCGAGTGCGTGGATGGCAAATTGCAGAGTCTCCCCTGTGGCAGGTGGCTTCAGGCAGCGTAATGTCCTTCAGGATACAGCGTCCGGTGAAAAAGATGTGCCCCAGAGACCAACAGCCAGGTAGCAGTCCTCGAGCGCCACCCACGAAGCGGGGGCCGCGAGTCGTATTAAGCTCTGCGGGGGAGGAGTCGGGAAGAGGGCCAGGTGCAGCCAATGTGCAATGCGCACAGCTCCCTGGTCCTCGCAGTCCCGAGTGCGTGAATGGCAAATTGCAGAGTCTCCCCTGTGGCAGGTGGCTTCAGGCAGCGTAATGTCCTTCAGGATACAGCGTCCGGTGAAAAAGATGTGCCCCAGAGACCAACAGCCAGGTAGCAGTCCTCGAGCGGCACCCGCGAAGCGGGGGCCACGAGTCGTATTAAGCTCTGCGGGGGAGGAGTCGGGAAGAGGGCCAGGTGCAGCCAATGTGCAACGCGCACAGCTCCCTGGTCCTCGCAGTCCCGAGTGCGTGGATGGCAAATTGCAGAGTCTCCCCTGTGGCAGGTGGCTTCAGGCAGCGTAATGTCCTTCAGGATACAGCGTCCGGTGAAAAAGATGTGCCCCAGAGACCAACAGCCAGGTAGCAGTCCTCGAGCGGCACCCGCGAAGCGGGGGCCGCGAGTCGTATTAAGCTCTGCGGGGGAGGAGTCGGGAAGAGGGCCAGGTGCAGCCAATGTGCAACGCGCACAGCTCCCTGGTCCTCGCAGTCCCGAGTGCGTGGATGGCAAATTGCAGAGTCTCCCCTGTGGCAGGTGGCTTCAGGCAGCGTAATGTCCTTCAGGATACAGCGTCCGGTGAAAAAGATGTGCCCCAGAGACCAACAGCCAGGTAGCAGTCCTCGAGCGGCTCCCGCGAAGCGGGGGCCGCGAGTCGTATTAAGCTCTGCGGGGGAGGAGTTGGGAAGAGGGCCAGGTGCAGCCAATGTGCAACGCGCACAGCTCCCTGGTCCTCGCAGTCCCGAGTGCGTGGATGGCAAATTGCAGAGTCTCCCCTGTGGCAGGTGGCTTCAGGCAGCGTAATGTCCTTCAGGATACAGCGTCCGGTGAAAAAGATGTGCCCCAGAGACCAACAGCCAGGTAGCAGTCCTCGAGCGGCACCCGCGAAGCGGGGGCCGCGAGTCGTATTAAGCTCTGCGGGGGAGGAGTCGGGAAGAGGGCCAGGTGCAGCCAATGTGCAACGCGCACAGCTCCCTGGTCCTCGCAGTCCCGAGTGCGTGGATGGCAAATTGCAGAGTCTCCCCTGTGGCAGGTGGCTTCAGGCAGCGTAATGTCCTTCAGGATACAGCGTCCGGTGAAAAAGATGTGCCCCAGAGACCAACAGCCAGGTAGCAGTCCTCGAGCGGCACCCAAATAAGATCCAAACATTTCACAAAAACTTTGGCAAGACACAGCAAAGCAAAAGCAAACATCACCATTGAAACAATCTCATTTCATCAATCCTACCAGTGGGAGGACAAATTAAATGTTTTCTGTAAAACTGGAAGCACTCTACCCCAGATTCATGGGTGAATTCAGAACTTCTTCCTCCTGATATCTCAAGCAAAGCCTCAGACGCTGCAAATTCTACCATTTTGCAAAAAGGTCTAGGAATTTTGTCCCGTATCTCCTACATAACCTTTGGATAATTTCAGGGGACAAGTACATCTCTTGAGTTTGCCGAATAAACCTGCTGAGATGATCCGCTTCCTTGTTGTCTAGCCCTCTGATATATATATAGCCCTTAGGGATTAAGGATACCTTTTATGCCCATGTAATTGTCTCAGTGGAAATCAAATCCAGAGCTCCTGTATGGGTTCCTACCTGCTGTAGTCCTTCCACAGAATGGAGATACTGAACGTATTCAATGTTCCGAAGATTGCAATTGAATCCCTCCAATTGGAGGAATGGAGGTTTTCTTGTAGACACCATCTCGCTTGAGTATACAGATCTCCTAATGTAGCCCCCATTTCAATGAACTTGCATCTGTTGTTACCACACTGGCATTTCTCTGATGAAGTGGTAGACCTTTCTCTAGATTGTCCCCCTCCAAACACTATTAAAGGGTCTGCCTTTCTTGTTCCTTGAGGAGAATTGTTGTGGAAAATCTGGGACAACAATCATGAGATGACTGTAATAATGCCATTTTGGGCAAGGAACTTCTGTTTCCCACTCCTTCAGACTCCAACACTGCAGAACAATCTAATGCCATCTTGTCTCCAACATCATTTGCAGCTTTCTGTTTGGAGGTTGAAAGGGGAAAGTTACAGAGGAGCTTTCTATCTCACCTAGCGAATGCAGTCCAAAATTCAAGGAAGCCCTCTATTATAAAATCCTATTCCAAGCAGTGGGCTAGTTTACAGAAGTGATGTGATACTGAATCGCCTTTGCCCTTAACATTGTGATCCATCCTGTATTCTTCAGCTCCTTCGGGAGGGTTTTGAAAAGGGTCTTGCTGTTACTGCCCTCAAAGTTCAATGGTCAACAATAAGAGCATTTTGGGAGAACCCTGTAGAATTTTTGCAACAGTAGAGATTTCAGCATCTCTCCGATTAAAACATTTTTTTTTTTTTGCCAGGCCTCCGATGAGAGCATTAACATATTCCTTGGGGCTTCCTTTTGTTCTTACAGCTTTGAAGGACATCCTTAAGTGTCAATAGAGCAAGAGGATATCAAAGTCCTCACTATGAAATTAACATTTGTATGTGCTATCACATCAGCCGGGATAGGGAACTGAGTGCTTTGATGTGCAGAGACCCACTTGTAACAATTCTGCAGGTCCTGCCTATCTACTTTTCTTGTCAAGAGGCAGCCTTACTATTTTATGCCCCTTTCGTTTTTCCTCAGAGGAGATTTATTTTAATTTGCTGGATGAAAAAAGAGTTATATTGATTTACCTTCAAAGGAATTCAGGAATTCTGAACATTTGCTAGTGAAAATAGTCTCTGAGAAAGAGGGCTTCACCAATGTCTATTCACCAGACAAATAGTCACCCAGGCTCTTATCTCAAGAAGACTTGATTATGGAAATGTCCTCAACATAGGAATCCCAGCTCATATCCTACGACGACTCCAAATCACCCAGAACCCTGCCACAGACTCAAACTGAACATCCCACGAAATACCTACATCTCCCCATGCCGCAGCAATCTCCACTGGCTCCTAGTTCAGGAAAGATGTAATCTCAAGCTACTCACCCACTCTCCACAACACTGGTCCAGCTTACCTCAACCACCGTCTCAACTTCTACTAACCCACCAGACACCTTTGATCTGCATCCCAGGCAAGAGCACACCTCCCTTGCATGCATCAAGAAGACCATAATCGAAGGATGCTCCTTCTCATACCTCACAGCCAAGACCTGGAATGACCTCTTGAAACACCTCAGAACCTTCCCCTCCCTCATGGACTTCCATAGAAACCTCAATACATGGCTCTCTCAGATGAAACAGGCATGATCTCCTCAGTTCACCTCAGGCCTGCCCTACCCAGTGCCTGAATACCCTCAGGGGGTGATTACCCACGCACTACAAATTCTGATTTGGTCAATGATTCTTTTAGCCTCATCAGTGGGAGATCACCTTCTACCTGAAGGCATTCATGGAAGCTCTGCTAGAGGGATGGTTGGCTGCTGGCAGAGGTCAAAGGGGTTCCCTTTACCTGAAATATGTAGAGTGGCTACATGGTCCTCATCGGACACTTGTGTTCAACATTATAGGTAACAGTACATTGAAGATTAGAACAAACCATTTGGTGGGGTGTTTGAGCTCCACCTGGTCTTAAATTGTTCCTTCAATTATTTGTTAATGTCTCTATTAAATCACTGGGTGTTGTCGTGTCTTATTGGTGAGGTATTTATTGTCAAAGAAGACCAGGTTTTGAGCTAGGGTCATGGTTGAATAAGGACACAGGATGTAGAGGTAATAACCAAGATTACTTAACTGTAATCTTCATTACACCTGCAGCCTCATGCATCAAGCCAAAATCCAGTCGGTAAAATACCGATTCGCTAATAGCTCCCGGTATTGAGTTAAAAATACCCAATCCCAATGCATCAACCCAAAAGCAAAAATCGCTATTTAAGGAATCCTTAAATAGCGATTCCTTAAATAGCGATAGCATTTAAGGAATCCCAAATAGAGATTCCTTAATTTAAGGAATCTCAATTTGGGATTCCTTAAATGCAATGCATGAAAGTAAAAAAATTAGCGAATTCGCTAATAGGGGGAGCAAATTACCATGAAGATGAACTGCATGGTAATTTGCTAAAAGTTTGAAAAATGCACTTTTGTGCATTTTTCAAAGTTTCATGTTGCGCACACACATGCCCTTAGAGCATGTGTGTGTGCAACATATGTGCACATATCAATTTCAGGGGTGCAATAGGGTGTCATTTTGACACCCTTGCACCCTTGAAATTGCATGAGCAATTAGCGAGAACCTACTGGTACTCGCTATTTGCTCATGCAATCTCCAATTCATTCCTATGGGCCTGGAGGCCCATAGGAATGATTGGGATGGCATTCCTTAATTGCTACTCGCAATTTGCTAGTAGCAATTAAGGAAAGTTAAGGAATCGCTATTTGAATAGCGATTCCTACATGCATAGCCTTTTGCTATTCCTTATTAGCGATTCCTTATTTTTCGCTAATAAGGAATCGCAAATGGCATTGTTGATGCATGTGCCCCTTAGTCCTTAAGTTATTACAACCCGTCCACTACCCCTGTTCCTTCGGTCTTCGTGATACTTAATGTGGGTGGGAGAGGAGGGCGCTGGGTAACCCACGTCCTTTATTGCACTGGGAGGGGATTGGGAGGGACTTGTTTTCAGCATTTCCCATTTCATTCTTCCAGTCATGAAGGTATTTACCTCATGTGCAATGACTGGTATGACGATTTAATGACTAAGAGTAGTGAAAACTAGTGCGAAGTAATCTGGGATATTAATCAATGGCTCTGAGTGTATAACTAACTCTGATCTTATACCGAGCAACTTAGGCAAGGGAAATCTTGTTTCCTCATATTATTCATTGAGGCATCTATTCTGCATGACATCCCAATATAGGGCATCTGTGACAAAGAATTTTCAGACGTCATGATGCCACATTTGCACGATCATGGTGCTCTTTCTCCTTTTGTAGTCATTGGGACCCTCTAGAGGTCGAACGGGCAGGTATGTCAATGCCAGCGCCATGCCACCTATCAGAAGACCACAGGTAGGAGCGTAAATGCACTCTGCGCATGCAGTGAAGTGTACTCCCACCTACCATCATAGCTTAGCATGGCCAGGATCACCTCATGTTTCCCATAGTTATGGGAGAGCACGTGTGGGGAGGACGTTGCTGCCAGTGTGGACAGCGCAGTGATTGTGCGGTTGGTCAGGTGGGCGGGTGGACCTGCCTGGAGTCTGCCTGGCCAGCGTTTTCTGGAAATAGATCAGCTCTGAAGGAGACTTGGTGGAGAATATAAAAAAGATGATACCTCTTAACAGGCTTGTTCCTCACAACTCCAGAGGTTGCCATGGTGGAGAACCTGCCTGGGGTAGACCTAGAGGTGAATGGCTTGGCACTATGTCAGCGAGAACGGCTGGTGGTTGTTCCACTGGGAAGCCTGGTCACCTCAACCACTCACAGATGGAGGAACCATGACGCCATCGGCAACTCAAAGCATTATAATCCAGAAGGAGGACAGTGGGTGGGCAGACACACTGGGCCATCACAGAATGTCATCCTTTCTGGGGGAGGGTCTTGGCACCGGGCAGCCTCCTACCCAAGTGCTGAGAAGGTACCACATCTGTCACGGCAGTCGTGCCAGGCAACGTGCTGAGATCGGATCCTGGCATAGAGTCTTTGAGGTCTGTTTCTGTTTTGTGGACTCCTGAGGGAGGAAGCAGCAAGTTCACCCTCACTCACCATGGGCACACCATGGGCACACAGTCCGCACACTGTCTGCTCACAAGGTCGCCCCCTCAATTCCCTCCAGAGCAGCATGTACCCTAATTGAGGGCAGTGGCAGGGACCAGGAGTGTGTGACCTGGGAGCCTTGCTCTAACCCCTTGAGTCTGCATGTGGTATTATGGCTCTCTCCACATCTGTAGAGTTCTCAAAGATGCCGTGGAGAGCTCTTTTCTACTCCTTACTTGTGATGGCATAAGGACTTACCTCATCTTGTGGACTTCC
Source organism: Triturus cristatus (assembly GCF_964204655.1). Lineage (NCBI taxonomy): Eukaryota > Metazoa > Chordata > Amphibia > Caudata > Salamandridae > Triturus > Triturus cristatus. The sequence continues at coordinate 1,585,070,036 of NC_140591.1, read as the reverse complement.
CTGCCCAGGGGACAAGACTCCCGGAAGAGGGGGTGTTTGGGCTACACCTGTGTCGTCTCCAAGCGTTGAGGAGGGAAATCCAGATCACAGCCCGTCCAGCTGTGCCCAGGTGAGAAGTAACACTGCTGAGTCCTTCTTTTGTTTTTATCATCTTGGAACACCAGGGCCATGAGACAAAGATAAGTGAACTTCAGCTTGTTTTACTGACGGTGTCCGTTACTAACAAAATACCACAATTTACACCAGTCGCAAATCCTCCAGATAATGTAAGTGCCATTTTTGTTTACTCTCTGACATCTTACAAACAGAGGAGTTTTAAGGCATGGGCAAAGGGGCTCTGGCCCAGGGCCCCCCTGATAGAGAGAGCTCTGTTCTGCAGAGTGTCTTGCCCTGATGACCTTGAATAATTCTGAAACATATTGTTTTAAACATCGTTTTTTAGGTCTCGCCTGACTCAGCGCATAAGCTGGTCTGGCGAGACTTATTGAGAGGGCTCCAAAAAGTGCTACCAGGCCAGACTAGAGCTACAGTGCATGTGCGCTGGTGCGCGCGCCACGCTTGACCGCGATTACTTTCACTTTCGCGGCCCCACGGCCGCTTTGATGTTTGATCACGATCACTTTCACTTTCGCGGCTGCACGGCTGCTTGGCATAGCCAATAGGTCTCGCTTTTGGGACCTTATAAGTATTTAGTTATGCAACTGTTGCATGGATAAACACTTATAAGGTCCCAAAGGCGAGACCTACTGGCTATGCCAATGCTTGTCTTTCATTTCTTTTAATGTGGGTAATGTGTGAGGGTCTACTACAGACATTTTGCTGAGAAATGTTGAGTTCGTTTCATTCAGCATCCATAAAAATTTTCTTTTAGATCAAAACAGGCCCTCACATATGAGACATGGGAGGGCGTCGCTGAGATTATTTGCAGTGAGCTGAGGCTGTAACACAATATTGAAACCACACACCACTATCCCTGAATATGAGATGTTAACACATTTAGAGTGTGGTCCAGTGAGCCTGTGCACTGTCAGTGGCCTGGCCAAAGAGGGCGTGAAAGAGCTGACACTGGATGATAAATCCAGTTCCAAACAGGGGCCCCAAAATACGTTCGGCCCAGGGTCCCCAAAACCCGTAGGATGTCCTGCTTACAAATGAACAACCCCGGTGATGTTGGGGGCTAGAACTGGCAAAATCCCCAGGTGCCTCCCGGAAGTGCGCAGAATTGTCTCCGGCTGCCTGGCGGTGCCGAGGGGACTTGTGGTGATTGTTCAGAGTCACCAGAGAAGCCATGAAAGAGAATTCTCCGATGGCATGAGCAAAGTGAATTAATGTCCTTAATGAAATGAAATTATTCCCGAATAATGTTGGAAAATGCAACAAGGGCTCCCAAGAGAATCTGAACGGCTTTCTAATAAATGCACGAAGCTCTGCACGTTAATTGGAACAGGAGAAAGGAAATGGAGAATTATATTTGTGATTAAAGGAAACGAATAAAAAATGTGTTTGGATTCTGTCTTGCAAGGGTGGGAGCGCCGAGTGGGGGCTGAGGCAGGAGGCGGAGGGCCTCCGAAGGTATCTGATGTGGGACGCTCAAGGGGGTAGTGTCAAAGCAGCAGGTGCAGTGGCACCGGGGCCCAGGAGAGTACAGGGCCACACCAAACACGAAGGGGCACAGCAAACCCTGAAGTTAGGGTCGCTCACGTTTTTCCTGGAGTTCAGTAGGATTGCGAGGTCTCATTCACACACAGGGCATAACTGCATGTTTTTGTTGCTGTTCACCGTACCAAAATATACACTAGATGCTGAATAAGTGTTCATGTTTTTTTAAGTCGCAAGTAGAAATCCCAAGTCGCCTCCAATAAAGTATTTCATAGAATTTAAAGCTAAGGGGCATATCAACAACAACCGGCGATAATTATCGCTGAGCGCACTTAGCACTTGGATAATTATCGCCGGCTGACGTGGCTTTTTATCGCTGAGATAGCGTGCTATTAGCAACGCTTATCTCATCAGCGATAAAAATCCTAGCGCTAACTGCCTATCGTGAGATTATCGCTGGAAACCCAGCGATAATCTCACATTAGCTAGTTGATAGGGACTCACAAATTTAGCCATGATATCCACTTTCCATAGGATATCATGGCTAAGTCAGTCCTGAAGCAGGCGTAAGGAAAGTAGCGATAACAGGGGTTATTGATACTTTTCCTGACGCTATGCTTCATAGCGTTAGGTTAGCTGAAAGGAGAAATGTCGCTTAGCGACATTTCTCCTGTCATGCCAGGTCAGGAACGCCCACTTCATTAGAGATGCAGAGCTGGGCGTTAGGAATCCTGACGCTAAAGCAAGGTTTCACGCGTTAGCGTGACCTTGCTGATTAGGCGATAAAATTATCGCCGCTTTTTGTCGAAAGCGGCTGCAAAAGCAGCGATAATTTTTTATCGCCTGCTTGTTGATATGCCCCTAAGTTTCCAAGAACTCTCACATTTTCGAGTAGCTAATCCAGTCCAGGATCTTTCTTTGCATTCTGGGACTTGTAGTGCAGATTTTATAATGACACAACAGGGCTCCAAGTCCCAGAATGCAAAGGAAAATCCTGGACTATATGCGTTACAACTAGCTCTAGGAAAGTGCGGTTTACAACATTTCAGTTTAACTGCTGTTCCTTGTGTTTGGTGCAACTTCAAATGACTCACCTGTAATGCACGAAACTGCCATTGCTATTTATATAGTGCATTGCTGCCTGTGTGTGGCCTCGAAGCGCTGTCAACGCACCTTGAGGCACGCAGTTGGATCATGGTTGAATGGGAAGGGTGTTGGGTGTAGGAGAGTAAAATGTGTAGCTTCAGTGACAGTGGATGACGTCTCCTGGTCATGTTATACAAAGTGTATGGTGCACGTGAAGGAAACAGTGGTGAAAGGTGCGAGGTAACGACCATAGGACAGGCTGTGGAAGCAGTGCAGGAGCTGCTTGTGATTGGCTGGTTACTAACTGGTAATCTTCATTACTCCAAGTCCTGGACTTCCTTGCACAGTAATTTAATTATTTATTTCTCACATTTTTATAGCGCACTGTTACCCGGAGGTGTCGTGGCGCTGATTCAGTAATAACAGAATGAGCAGATGTACGACTGTCTTTTTCAATCGCAAACGGGAATTCGGCCCATTTGCGACCGCAAAATTGGTCTGCCCCATGAACAAACTCTATTTTGAGAGTCGGTAACCTATTACCGACTCGCAAAATATGGTTTGCGACTCGCTATTAGGAAGGGGCGTGCCAAAGGCGTCCCTTCCTAATAGAGAGTCTAACTGCAATGTATGATTGTTTTGCGACCGCATTTGCGGTCGCAAAACACTTGCAGTTTACCACCTACTTCAAGTAGGTGGTAAGTCACTCGCAAACGGGAAGGGGCCCCCAGGGACCACTGCCTACTCTTAAAAAATGAAGCAGGAATGTTAAATTTTCCTTTTGCAAATGAATCCTATTTTCCTTTAGGGAAAATGGACTGCCTTTAAAAAAAAAGTGCTTTATTTAAAAAGCAGTCACATACATGGTGGTCTGCTGACCCCAGCGGGCCACCATCCCTGGAAGTGCTCGCCATTCCTAATGGGGTCGCAAATAGCACCTGCCTCATGAATATTGCTGAGGCAGGCAATTTGCGACCCCATTAGGAATCGCTAACAGTGTCTGTGACATTGTTGTACACTTGTAAGACCTGGGGTCTCCAGGCCCTAAGGGGGTAACGTGACACGAGCGGCTGGGCACCCAAAGGCCTGTGTGTTAAGCAACCATACAACACGCACATCCCCTGAAGCAGTAACCGCACACAATAAGGGACGCCACACAGTAAGGTGAATGCAAGTTAATCAGATTTATCTAATCAAAGGAGCATGCACAGTATCTTACAGGGCAACGATCTTCACTTGTACACATTAACACTATAGGCAATGCATCTTAACTGGTACCCATTAACCTTTGCGTTTCCGCCTCTTCTTATGATTACCTCAGCAACCCCATGCGGAATGACCTTCCCTAGTGCTACGGGACACCCTATGACGCTAAGGCGTCGCTCTTACGCGGAGCGCCTTGCACTTGAGGCCTCACCTGGAGAATGGAGCGCTTGCGGACACAAACGGAGGGTACACGTTATTTGGACTGGGCACTCATCGAGCACTTGTGAATACACATTAAGGGTCTGTGCTACTTAAACATAGAACGCATTGAGCACTTGTGAATACACATGAAGGATCAGCGCTACGTAAACATAGAACGCATTGAGCACCTGTGAATACAAATGAAGGATCAGCGCTACGTAAACATAGAACGCATTGAGCACCTGTGAATACAAATGACGGATCAGCGTTACTTAAACATAGAACGCATTGAGCACTTGTGAATACACATGAAGGATCAGCGCTACGTAAACATAGAACGCATTGAGCACCTGTGAATACAAATGAAGGATCAGCGCTACGTAAACATAGAACGCATTGAGCACCTGTGAATACAAATGACGGATCAGCGTTACTTAAACATAGAACGCATTGAGCACTTGTGAATACACCTGGAGGATCAGCGTTACTTAAACATAAAACGCATTGAGCATTTTGGGAATACAAATGAGGGCTCAGCGCTACTTAACCATAGGACGCATTGAGCACTGGTGAATACGAATGAAGGCTCAGTGCTACTTAGACTTCGAACGCATTGAGCACTGCAAGTCACACAGACGGCAGTCCTCAGTTACAGGCAATCAATCCCACGGAGGGGAAACTCTCAGCACGAAGGGAAATCCCACGGAGGGGGAACTCTCAGTACGGAGGGAAATCCCACGGAGGGGGTACTCACAGTCACTGCATGCGGTGTCGCTCCCACGTGGCAGGGGGCGCACCGGCCTTCTCAAGACTTCCGGGGAGCGGGGGAGGGCGAGTCTCAGGCCGCCACACGGCCGTGCTACCTCCCAGCCCCCGGGGGTTACCTTCGTCTCATCGCTCGGCTCCGCTCCGGGCCCTTCGCTCGAAACGCGCAACGGCGTGGGAGACGTCACGAATCCTCTCTCCTCCTCCTCACGCTGCGACGGCAGCGGCGGGGCCCCGGGCTTCTCCGCGGGCCCCGACTCGGCCCTGTCACGTCCCTGAGGCCTACGGGCCGCGGCGGTGATCACGCTGCTGGTCCTCGCACCCGGGGGGTCACAAATTAAGCGGGAACTCAGCCAGCTCCGCGCTTGATGACAGGCCAATGTAGGGGATTCCAGACCAGGTTGGGAAGCGCGGGGAAACACAGCACTAGTACCTGGTTGATCCCCTGCAGTCGGCAATCAATTTCCACAGAACGTTTCAATATGCAGCTCGTTGTCAGGAGGTTCCTGCATTCAGTTCTTGTCATGGAGTTTCAGTATTCAGTTCTGGTGGCGCAGATGATACTGGCGCCCTTGGGGTTCTGTTCCTGGGGGGTAGGGAATGAGTTGGCGACTAGGACCTTCCTAGTCAGGCTGGGCAGAGGTTCCCTGGGTCCTCCTACTGCTGGGCAAGATCAGTGGGTTTCACAGGATCCCTCACTCACTTAAGAGGCAGCACCTAAGCCCTGTCACTCTCAGAGGCATAAGTCCCTGGCTAGGCCCTACTGCCTAAAACTCCTGCGTGGATTCTCCAGCTCTGCTTCACCCCAACTGGCCAACTGACTAGAAAAAGTTCCCTCCCTCACTTATGTATCCCTAGGTCAGGTGACCTCTAGCCAAGGCGGCAAAAGTAAAAACCACACCTCCCTTCTAGAAGGTTCCAGCACATTCCAGGAGCTTCCCCATTCTACCTATGGGACAAAAAAGGCAGGCTGGTGTCGCAACATTGTTGTGGGGTTCCAGCCAGCTCCTGGCAGCTAGGGTGCTACTATGAAAGACCACTCTGCAGTAGCAGGGGTCTGTGGCAGCCATCTTGGGAGAAGGGAGCACCTGCACCTTAACACTGGTTGGCAATGAAAAGGCGCCCGGAGACCTAGTCCAACATAAAAATGAGGGTGGAAAAAAATGAGGCACGATCAAAAATAGATGGGGAGACTACCCTAGGGCTGACAGGTCCAACACGCGTCCCCCCCAGCCAAAAGAGGGGAGAGCTACCCAACCTCTAGTGAGTTCTCATCGCTAAGGCGGAAAAACCTGGAGAGACCGTCAGCATTGGCGTGGTCAACTCCGGGCCGATGTTCCACCCGAAAGTCCATCCCCTGTAGGGAAATGGACCACCTCAACAACTTGGGGTTTTCGCCTCTCATCTGCATGAGCCAGCGAAGGGGGCGGTGGTCGGTCTGGATAAGGAAGTGAGTTCCAAAGAGGTATGGCCTCAACTTCTTCAGAGCCCAGACCACCGCGAAGGCTTCTCTCTCAATGGTGCTCCATCGCCGTTCCAGAGGGAGGAGTCTTCTGGATATGAAGGCCACCGGTTGATCTTGGCCCTCGGTGTTGAGTTGCGAGAGCACCGCACCTATGCCGTGCTCTGAGGCGTCGGTCTGCATAATAAATTCCTTGCTGAAATCTGGTGTTGCTAGTACTGGAGCGGTACACATCGCATGTTTCAGCGTGTCAAAGGCTTCTTGGCATGCAGCTGTCCATATGACCTTGCGAGGTTGCTTCTTCGAGATCAATTCCGTCAAAGGGGTTACGATGGTACCATATCCCTTGACGAACCGGCGGTAATACCCAGTGAGGCCGAGGAAAGCTCGGACCTCTGTTTGGGTCTTGGGGGGCTCCCAAGCCAAGATGGTTTCTATTTTGGCCTGGAGGGGTTGCACCTTACCTCCGCCCACCAGGTGTCCCAGGTACACGACAGATCCCTGTCCAATCTGGCACTTGCTGGCTTTAATTGTTAGGCCAGCATGTTGCAGCGCCTGCAATACCTCCTGGAGGTGTTGCAGATGGTCCTCCCAGGTGCCACTGAAGACAGCTATGTCATCCAGGTAGGCCGCTGAGAAGGACTCCAGGCCAGATAGTACCTGATTCACTAACCGCTGGAATGTGGCCGGAGCATTTTTGAGCCCAAAGGGCATCACTCGGAACTGGTAGTGGCCCTCGGGGGTGGAGAATGCTGTTTTCTCCCTTGCTCCATCGGCCATGGCAATATGCCAATATCCGGATGTCAGATCAATAGTGCTGAGGTACCGGGCTGCTCCCAGCCGGTCCACCAGCTCGTCTGCACGTGGGATGGGGTGAGCATCTGTCTTTGTGACAGAGTTCAACCCCCGGTAGTCCACACAGAACCAAAGCTCCGGCGTCGTACCTGGTGGGGCCGCTTTCGGCACCAACACCACTGGACTAGCCCACGGGCTGCTGGAAGGTTCTATCACCCCCAGCTCCAGCATTTTTGCCACCTCACGCTGGATGCTATCCTTCACTCGGTCAGAGAGCCAGTAAGACTTGTTCTTTACCGGGGGGCTGTCCCCTGTGTCCACATCATGGGTACACAGATGAGTGATTCCAGGCGAGAGGGAGAACAACGAGGCAAACTGTCCCAGGACATGGCGACAGTCCCTCTGTTGCTCTGGGGTCAAGGATGGGGAGAGGACTACACCTTCCACCGAACCATCCTTCTCCTGTACCGCTAGAAGGTCAGGAAGAGCCTCACTCTCTTCCTCTTCGCTCCCATCCGTCACCATAAGGAGAGCAAGCTCTGATCGCTCATGGTGCGGCTTCAGGCGGTTGACGTGGAGCACCCTGAGGGGCTGACGGGGGGTTTTCAAATCCACAACGTACGTGGTCTGGCCTCGCCGCTCCACAATGTCGTACGGGCCAGTCCACCGGTCCTGGAGGGCACAAAGCTCCCCAGGTTCCATAACCCACACCTTCTGTCCAACGTCCAACTCGACCGTCCGAGCGTTGCGGTCATACCACTCCTTCATCACGGTCTGGCTAGCCTCCAGGTTCTCTGAGGCCTCCTTCCACAGCTTGGCCATCTGGCTGCGGAACGCCAGCATGTAGCTGACAATGTCACGGGGAAGCTTCTGTGAAGTCTTCTCCCACCCCTCTTTCACTAAACTGAGGGGACCCCTAACGGGATGGCCATAGAGCAGCTCAAACGGGCTGAACCCGACTCCCTTCTGCGGTACCTCCCGGTAGGAGAATAACAAGCAGGGGAGGAGGACGTCCCATTTACGCCTCAAGCCCTCTGGCAGGCTCCGGATCATACCCTTCAATGTCTTATTGAAGCGCTCTACAAGTCCGTTAGTCTGGGGGTGGTAAGGAGTGGAGAACCGGTAGGTCACCCCACACTCCTTCCACATGGCCTGCATGTAGGCCGACATGAAATTGGTGCCCCTGTCCGACACCACGACCTTGGGGAATCCCACTCGGGTAAAAATCCCCAATAGTGCCCGCGCCACCACCGGTGCAGTGATGGTCCTCAGAGGAATAGCCTCTGGGTACCTTGTGGCGTGGTCCACCAAAACCAGAATGAACCGGTGTCCCGCTGCGGTCGGAGGGTCCAATGGCCCAACAATATCAATACCGACCCTCTCAAAAGGGGTCCCGACCACGGGGAGCGGTTCCAAAGGGACCTTCAATTTAGTCCCAGTCTTGCCACTTGCCTGACAAGACTTACAGGTCTTACAAAAGGTGTCTGAGGCAATCCTCATCCTGGGCCAATAAAAATGAGGGACCAACCGTGCAAAGGTTTTGTCCTGGCCCAGGTGTCCGGCTAAGGGAATCTCATGCGCTAACTCCAGCAGGAAGGCCCGGTAACATTGGGTGACCACTATGGCCCTCGAAGATCCATGTACCGGCACCCTGGGCTCACTGTATAGGAGACCATCCTCCCAATACACATGATATCCTCCCATCTCCTGACTGGCCACTTGGGCTTCGGCCTGTTGCCGCATGCCTTCAAGCGTGGGGCACGCCCTTTGTGCCTGACAAAATTCCTCCCGGGTAGGGCCTCCTCCCACATGCCAGTCAGCAAGGGTCGGCAAGTCCTCCACGGGAACGACATCCACCTCCACGGACTCCGGGGGCACCTCTGCGGCCTCCCCATCCGTCTCACGGGGCGTGTCCTTTACCACCTTCTTCTTTCCTCTTCTGGTGTTGGGTTGGGCCATTATTCCAGGCTCCAACCCAGGGTGAGTTTTATACTGGGCAGCCATGGACCGCGTGACTATGCAAGTCCACCCTGTTAATCCCAGCATCTCGGTGTGAGCTCGAAACTCGACATCTTTCCACTTGGTGTGCTCCAGGTCGTTCCCTAGCAAGCACCCCACAGGCAAGGCAGGGCTCACCGCAACTCTCAGTAGGCCTTTGACTCCTCCCCACTCAAATGGAACACGAGCCACTGGATAGTGACTCAGACTGCCGTCAGCCAATATGGCGGGATGGAACTCCTTGGGGACTAATTGGTCTGGGGACACCAGCCGCCGCACGACAGTGGTCATGCTGGCCCCTGTGTTCCTCAGAGCATCCACCTCCTCCCCGTTAACTCTCACCCTCTGCTGATATTTAGCAGTGTTCGGGGCAGGGACACTACGGGGACCACCTCTCTATCCCCGAGTGAAACCAGCGTCAGGCCTGTCCACTCCCCTTCCCTATCTAAGGGCAGCTCCGCCCCAAGCGCTATACTACTCACCCCGGGACTTTTCCCGCCCGTTGGGGCTGGGGGTCGCTTGCGACACTTGGGATCTCCCTTGTAGTGTCCAATCTCCCCACATTCGTAGCACCGCACAATCCTTGGCTGCTGACTCCTTTCAGGGTAAGTGGGTCTTGTGGAATTGGACGGGGGTGGGGTTCCTACTCCCTTCCCAAACTTATTTTGGGGGCCTTTAGAGAACTCCACCTTTTTATCTCCCCCCTCTTTCTTCTGGGGGAAACCCTGTCCGCCTTTCGAGCCATCTCCCCCGGGGCCCTTGTGAGACACCCGGGTGCTCACCCAAATATCTGCCTCCTCCGCAAGCTCACGGGGATCCATCAACTTGCAGTCCACCAGATGTTGGCGCAGCTCCGGAAAGCACTTATCCAAGAGGTGCACCCGTAAAAAAAAGATTGTACACCCCTTGATAGTCCTGCACCTCGCTGCCACGCACCCAACCATCTAGTGCCTTTCTCGCATAATCAAAAAAATCCACCCATGTCTGTGTGGACAGCTTATGGCTGCCACGGAACTTCTGCCTGTACCTCTCGGGGTTAAGACCAAACTTTTTCAGTAAAGCCTCTTTCATGGGGGCATACCTGACCTGATCTGCCTTGGCCAAATATAGCAGGGTGTCCCTGACATTGGGAGGTATATACCGATATAAACCACCTCCCCAATTACTCTCGGGTACCCCATGGGCAGTCAAGGCTACCTCGTATGCCTCCAACCATTTAGCAATGTCGTCCCCCACTGTGTAATTGGCAATGACTTCCTTAGGTAGGTAGAATTTTGACTAGTGAGACTCCTTAGGTATGCTGCCACCATTGTCCTTATTCGACGCATTCAATTGGAGGGCGCGCAGCTCCAACTCTTTCAGATGAAGCTTGTGCACCAGTTTCTTTTCCTCCATTGCCCATTTCTTGTTCTCTCTTTCTCTTTCTCTTTCGTGTTCTAATTTCGCTAGCTCCCACTTTAATTGCCTCTCTTCCCTTCTGTCCTCGTACTCCCCTGGAGACGCTTTCCTCCTAGATCCTGTCCTACTACTGGCCGCAGAACGTCTCCCTGGGGGCACATTTTCAGACATATCCACGTTAAGTATGTCTAGTACTTCTTGGGCGCTCTCCTCCTGAGGTGCATCTGGCGCCTCCTGTCCCTCATCCTCTCTCCCTTCTGGGTGGGCCTCTACCCGTGCCCTAATGGTGGTACGGAGTTCCGGTCCTTTGGCCTTCCGTACCCCAGGCACCCCCATCCCCTGCCCGAACTCTCTCAGTTGCTTTACAGTGTACCCCTCGAGGTCAGCTAACCGGAAATCCATCGTGACAGGTGGGGACCTAGATACTAAGGAAGAAATTCCTAGGATATGGGTGACAGTAACCAGCTAACCAGGATTCTCTTACACACTCAGCCTGGACAGTGGAATCAATAAACACAGCAATCAATGGTTTCAGAGCTTTTTGAAAAACACAATAGGCGTTTAATTGTGGTGCCCTCCGCTTCACGGAAGGGTGCTGTATGGTCACAGGTCCTAAAATCCCACCGCTCGCCAACAATGTAAGACCTGGGGTCTCCAGGCCCTAAGGGGGTAACGTGACACGAGCGGCTGGGCACCCAAAGGCCTGTGTGTTAAGCAACCATACAACACGCACATCCCCTGAAGCAGTAACCGCACACAATAAGGGACGCCACACAGTAAGGTGAATGCAAGTTAATCAGATTTATCTAATCAAAGGAGCATGCACAGTATCTTACAGGGCAATGTATCTTCACTTGTACACATTAACATTATAGGCAATGCATCTTAACTGGTACCCATTAACCTTTGCGTTTCCGCCTCTTATGATTTCCTCAGCAACCCCATGCGGAATGACCTTCCCTAGTGCTACGGGACACCCTATGACGCTAAGGCGTCGCTCTTACGCGGAGCGCCTTGCACTTGAGGCCTCACCTGGAGAATGGAGCGCTTGCGGACACAAACGGAGGGTACACGTTATTTGGACTGGGCACTCATCGAGCACTTGTGAATACACATTAAGGGTCTGCGCTACTTAAACATAGAACGCATTGAGCACTTGTGAATACACATGAAGGATCAGCGCTACGTAAAGATAGAACGCATTGAGCACCTGTGAATACACATGAAGGATCAGCGCTACGTAAACATAGAACGCATTGAGCACCTGTGAATACAAATGACGGATCAGCGTTACTTAAACATAGAACGCATTGAGCACTTGTGAATACACCTGAAGGATCAGCGTTACTTAAACATAAAACGCATTGAGCATTTGGGGAATACAAATGAGGGCTCAGCGCTACTTAACCATAGGACGCATTGAGCACTGGTGAATACGAATGAAGGCTCAGTGCTACTTAGACTTCGAACGCATTGAGCACTGCAAGTCACACGGACGGCAGTCCTCAGTTACAGGCAATCAATCCCACGGAGGGGAAACTCTCAGCACGAAGGGAAATCCCACGTGGCAGGGGGCGCACCGGCCTTCTCAAGACTTCCGGGGAGCGGGGGGGCCAGTCTCAGGCCGCCACACGGCCGCGCTACCTCCCAGCCCCCGGGGGTTACCTTCGTCTCGTCGCTCGGCTCCGCTCCGGGCCCTTCGCTCGAAACGCGCAACGGCGCGGGAGACGTCACGAATCCTCTCTTCTCCTCCTCACGCTGCGACGGCAGCGGCGGGGCCCCGGGCTTCTCCGCGGGCCCCGACTCGGCCCTGTCACATCCCTGAGGCCTACGGGCCGCGGCGGTGATCACGCTGCTGGTCCTCGCACCCGGGGGGTCACAAATTAAGCGGGAACTCGGCCAGCTCCGCGCTTGATGACTGGCCAATGTAGGGGATTCCAGACCAGGTTGGGAAGCGCGGGGAAACACAGCACTAGTACCTGGTTGATCCCCTGCAGTCGGCAATCAATTTCCACAGAACGTTTCAATATGCAGCTCGTTGTCAGGAGGTTCCTGCATTCAGTTCTTGTCATGGAGTTTCAGTATTCAGTTCTGGTGGCGCAGATGATACTGGCGCCCTTGGGGTTCTGTTCCTGGGGGGTAGGGAATGAGTTGGCGACTAGGACCTTCCTAGTCAGGCTGGGCAGAGGTTCCCTGGGTCCTCCTACTGCTGGGCAAGATCAGTGGGTTTCACAGGATCCCTCACTCACTTAAGAGGCAGCACCTAAGCCCTGTCACTCTCAGAGGCATAAGTCCCTGGCTAGGCCCTACTGCCTAAAACTCCTGCGTGGATTCTCCAGCTCTGCTTCACCCCAACTGGCCAACTGACTAGAAAAAGTTCCCTCCCTCACTTATGTATCCCTAGGTCAGGTGACCTCTAGCCAAGGCGGCAAAAGTAAAACCCACACCTCCCTTCTAGAAGGTTCCAGCACATTCCAGGAGCTTCCCCATTCTACCTATGGGACAAAAAAGGCGGGCTGGTGTCGCAACATTGTTGTGGGGTTCCAGCTAGCTCCTGGCAGCTAGGGTGCTACTATGAAAGACCACTCTGCAGTAGCAGGGGCCTGTGGCAGCCATCTTGGGAGAAGGGAGCACCTGCACCTTAACACTGGTTGGCAATGAAAAGGCGCCCGGAGACCTAGTCCAACATAAAAATGAGGGTGGAAAAAAATGAGGCACGATCAAAAATAGATGGGGAGACTACCCTAGGGCTGACAGGTCCAACAACACTGCATTTTGCGAGTCGCAAATTGAGAGTCGCAAAGCAATGCAATTTGCGAGTCTCAAAATATAAGGGTCGTACATCTGGCCGTAGGTCTCCCTACAGAAATGTTTCCATAGGAAAAGGCTTCTAGCTTTGGCGCAGTTTGATGAATCTTCTCATCACTTTTGAAACAAAGGTCACATCCGCCTCAGTTTTTGGCCCCAGGGTGGATCTCTATAGGCCTCCCCACACCTGTTTTTAGGGGGTCAGTGTGTCCTTACCCTGCCACTCTTATGCTTTTTTACTTTTTTAAGACAAGGGACTGAGTCCCAGAGTCTTAAAATGGCTGCTGCCACATCTTTGTTGACGTGGTGGGAGTCAAACAGACCTTATCTCAAGATCTGTCGGCTCCACGGATCCCCTGCAGAATTAAATATCTATACATTTTGAACCTTCTTTTCTCAAAAACTACTGAATGGATTTACACCAAAATCACAAAAGGCAAGCTTTTTGAAAAAGAGCTAGCATTCTGCCAAATGTGGTGTAATCCCATTGTGCCGTTTTGCCAGTAGCTGCCTCTATGGAAAACTGAATGGGGAAAACATACTCCCCCTTCCTCCCCCTCCCCCACCATTTTCCACTTTTTCTTGGACCCTGCTTGATGGGTCAGCCCAACATTTTCCAGGAATGAGCTGAGGTGGATGTGACCTTTTTGGTAAAGTGATGTGAAGATTCATCAAATGGCGCAAAAGCTATAAGCCTTTTCCTATGGAAACGTGGTTTTTACTATAACTACCCAATTTTAGTAAAATCACATGGTCTTGGCTAAAGGCGAAGGTCTTCCCTCAGGCTGCTCTCCTCTCTTAGGAAGGAATTGAGGACTCTTATCTACGGAGTTTACACAACCGAGCTCCTTGTTCACCAATCCTCCTAATGGCAACTAAGAACGCCATTTTGAAAGTCAGGAATTTCTGTTCAGTGGTTTTTAAAGGTTCAAATAGAATACTTTGAAAACTAAAGGTAAGTTCCGGGGAGGAAAAGGGGCATGATCGGAAGATCTAGATAAACAAAAACTCTTTATTTAGAAGCTTGAATCTCAGATTCTCATCCTGAAGAAAACTATACCAGGGACCTTTGAAGGTCCTAATAGCTGCCTGCTGAGCTCTTAAAGTGGTAACAGCTCACCCTTTCTGAAGTCAATCAAATAGAAATTGTAGAACCGTATTAATGTTAGATTTCACAAGGATGACAGATTTCGAAGAACGCCAGACTTCGAAGTTCTTCCAATGCCTGGAACAAGCCTTGACAGTGGAGGGACATCTGGACTGTTGCAATGGGAGCTGCTACATGATCAGAAATACCCTTTCTTTAGCAGTATGAACCTTTCAACCTCCACATCAACAGAGATAGGGTTTGAAGAGGACGAGAAGAGAGAAGAGAAGAGAGGGGAGAGAAGCAGAGGAGGAACAAGAGGAAATTCTCAATGTGGAACATTGATAGCAGTGGAGTGAACCATGGTCTTTTAGCCAGCATGGAACTGCCACAATCACTTCTGCTGCTTCCCTTTTGATTTTTTAGAATTAGGCAAGTGATAAAATGAATAGCATATTGAAGAAGAGGAGGCCAAGGAAGGAACCACCACTCCGCCGACCTCGCCCTGGCAGAGACCCCACGCATCCGCAGAACCAGAGCAGGTGGAAGAGCCTTCTCCTACGTCGCAGCAAAGACCTGGAATGAGCTTCCAGTCAACATCAAGCGCTCCCCCACTCTGCACACCTTCAGGAAGAGCCTCAAGACTTGGCTCTTTGACTGATCCGGAGCTGCACCTCCCCCCGCCCAAGCGCCTTGAGACCCTTACGGGTGAGTAGCGCGCTTTATAAACCCCTGATTGATTGATTCCTGGCAGACTTTAGAAAGAGACTCAAGACCTGGCTCTTCGAAGGAGACACAGCACCTAGATACCCCTAGGGGTGACAGTGTTGCGCTTTACAAATACTGTTTGATTGATTGATGAAACAGAAGTCTGAGATCGATGAAAGGATGAAAAGTGTTTCTTTTCCTTAAGAATTTTATTATCTTTTTTCTGGTTTGAATCCAAACAACTTCTTTCCTCCAAATGATAGATGTCAGTCTGTATTTTTCTGAGCTGAATCAGTATGCCAATCACTCAGAAATATGCTTCTCCTTGCCACTATGAAAACTCCCTCTGATAAGGAGATGTTCTGACTACATCAACGGATATATCTGAGAAAAATTCAGACTGACTTTCTGAGTTTTCCAGCAGAGCTGTGCATTCAGTTCCTTCTTTGATAGCTTCAAACAAATCCATAACGTCTGTCATAATGCTTTGACTTGTGCAGGCTGCGTAGATTCCTGCTATCCTGGCAAGGTTTGATCCTGCATTTGCTTTCTTTAGGGCAGAGTTGACCCTCTTGTCCATGAAGTCCTGTTGCATATTCTCCCCTGCAGTTGATGGCCTCTCCAGTAGACTCGCCGCCAAAGAATCCACCGGGACAGTCTCTGGTATCTTCTCCTCCACCTGGACAGTCTTTGGTATTTTCTTCTCCACCTGGACAGTCTCTGGTATCTTCTCCTCCACCTGGTCAGTCTTTGGTATCTTCTTCTCCACCGGGACAGTCTCTGGCATCTTCTTCTCCACCAGGACAGTCTCTGGTATCTTCTTCTCCACCGGGACAGTCTCTGGTATCTTCTTCTCCACCAGGACAGTCTCTGGTATTTTCTTCTCCACCAGGACAGTCTCTGGTATCTTCTTCTCCACCAGGACAGTCTCTGGTATCTTCTTCTCCACCAGGACAGTCTGGTATTTGTGTCTCCACAGGGACAGTCTCAGTTATCTTCTTCTCCACCAGGACAGTCTCTGGCATCTTCTTCTCCACTGGGACAGTCTCTGGTATCTTCTTCTCCACTGGGACAGTCTCTGGTATCTTCTACTTCACCAGGACAGTCTCTGGCATCTTCTTCTCCACTGGGACAGTCTCTGGTATCTTCTACTTCACCAGGACAGTCTATGGCATGTTCTTCTCCACTGGGACAGTCTCTGGTATCTTCTACTTGACCAGGACAGTCTCTGGTATATTCTTCTCCACTGGGACAGCCTCTGGTATTTTCTTCTCCATTGCTTCTAATGGGCATAGTTTAGACATGAAACGTCTCATCCAGGTGTAGCCGGTCCATTTGGGCTGAGGGGCCATGCCCCATCACCTTTTGCCCCGTAGAAACCGTGTCTGTCAGGCTGCACAAAGGTCAGCCTGACAGACACTGTTTGTTTTCAAGTCAGGCAGCCAGGAGTCAGACATGCGCATTTAGCGCTGGCTCCTGGCTGCCTGAACTGAACTTTGCTGGGCTGAGGAAGTCACAGCTCCTGTGGGCGTGACGTCCTCAGCTCAGCAAAGGTCCCTGAGGTCCTCCCCTCAGTGATGAGGGGTAGCGTCACTGATTGCCTCGCACCTGGGTGCTTCAGTTTTAAGCCCTGAAGCGCCCAGGGTCGAGTATCAATCAGTGACAGTTAATCACAGAGTGGGGTTGGGGTCAACAGTCTCACTGACCCCATCCACTCTGTGATGACGTTGGGACTGCTGCCTTCCCTCATTGGCTGAAGGAAGGCAGCAGTCCCGAGCCTTCTAGAACCGCCGAGGCAGCGCAGAGCTGGCTGCAGGTTGGTTTGGTTTCTTTTTAAATTGTTTGGTGAGTACGTGCGTCCATGTATGAATGTTTGGGAAAGAGTGTTGTGAATAAAAGTGTTTGTGTGCGCACGTGTGTGAATGCATGGTTGAGAGTTTTATGTGTATGTGTGCATGTCCCGTCCGCCCCCATCCCTCCAAAACTTACCGGCCACCCCTGGTCTGATCACAATCTTTCCATTCACAGAGAAATACGTCCAAGACATGTTGGCGTAAGGATAAAGATTCTGCATTCACTTTAAGAAACTGACGCAAGGCAGGCTGAGTAGAAGTGGAAGGGGTTTCTTCATTAGGGAACTCCATATTCAGGTGTTTTCTAGAAAGAAAGTCAGGCAAGAGCTCCTTGTCAACGCACTTGCCTTTCTGCTCGTTGGATGGCATGGCACCATCATCATCAAATGCAGAAGTGACACATGAAAATTCTAGTTTTTGCTTCGCCACGGCTCTAGTTTTATTTGAGGATAATGTCTCCCATAACTCCCTCCTCAAAGTCTTTTTCATTTACATACCTCCTGGGAGGAGATGGCGATCTAGAGATGGAATCAGGGTAGACATACCTGCCAAATTGAAGAACAATCTCTCCTTGTGAGTCAGGCTCGGCCTTGAAGAGGGTGGGGCCGTATGAGGAGAAGTACCTACCAGACACTTTTAACCCGTTCGACGCGCTTGACGGAACGGTTCCGTCATGCACGTCGGTTGGGCTGTGCTTATGACGGAACCGTTCCGTCATGGCCCCGCCCGCGCACGGAATCTTCAGCGTGGCGCGGAAATCCGCGCCGCGCTGAAGGGGTTAAAGCCACTCAGTCCCCAAGACAGGGCCATCTTAACAACATTATAGGCCCCCGGGGAAAGCAGTGCACGTGGCCCTGCCTGCACAACACTCACAGGAATAAAAGATGTTTAATGGATAAATTAATGTTAAATTCTGGTCTGCATGCGGCCCCTATGCTCGGTACTGGCCCAAGGTCCCTCCAAAAAAGCTGGCTGAGACTGGTGCTGATGTCCTGGGGTGTTTTCACACCCCTTAATGGACTTCGGCTCTTTGTAGCCTCAGGAAATGAGCTGGAAAACCTCTATTTACAGTGGTTTTCAGCTCGTTTTCCCTGCCACCGTGTGATCTCGGCTCCTCACCAGGAGACCATGTGATGGGCGCAGATATCTTGTGTCACACAGTGCCACCTTGTGAGTTGGCAGGTATGGATAGAGGGCTCAAGATGTCTGGCCTTCTTCGAGTTTTTATCCACATTGTCATGTTTTAGTAAGCCAGAATCGCTGGCAGAACAGAAAACACCACTTACCTGTGCTCACGCTCTTTAAATACTGAAAAGAGCGCGAGGACCCGGGCATAGAGTAGTGCGCACGCGCGGACAATCCCTTCCGCACGTGCGTTAGTAATTAGTAAAGATTCGGGCCTCCCCTCCGCGTGCCCGGCTTCTAATAACAGGAAGTAGGAGGAGAAACTAAGGTGATAAACTCCAGCCCTCCGCCTGCTCGCTCACGGCTGCGTCCCTGAGCAGCACCATGAGGGAAGAGGCCCCGGGACCAAGACTTCCACCTCCCCGGACCTCTGCTCCCGGGTCGTACCGCCTCCCCCTCCTGACTGGGGCGAGGACAAGGGGCAGAGGGACAATAACAGGACAGGGGCGACTGAGAAAAATGAAACTGCGAGAAAAGTATGTGAGAGAGAGGAAAAGAGAGCGAGAAAGAGGGTGTGAAATAAAGCAGGGGAGAGGGAAAGAGAAACGGAAGGGTAGACAGAAGCAGCAGCTAAAGATCTGGGAATCGAGAGAAAAGAGGATTGTGGATAGAGGAAGAAAGAGAGAAAAAGAGAGCGCGCGTGTGAGAGAGTGGGGAAAACTTGAGAGTGAAGGAGAGGTGCTGGGGCAGAGGAGACTGTTCTTGTGCTGCTGCGCAGAGTTTAGTTTATCACTGAGCAACAGTTTAGTCGTCATTAATTTCGTCAAATATGAAACAAATGTCGGGTCCGATATTTTTTACTCTCGGGTGACCCCCGAGCTCTGGTTTTGTTCCCGACACGCCCTTTTTCCTTTAAAACACTGAACCTAACATTCGCCAAGCTCCGAAATATAAGCACTGCCCTACAGCTCTCCCTAACCCACCATCATCACAGATTTTTGACTCGGACGCCTTGGAGTCCCTTTTTTTTGTCCACGAGTTTGTGACCCTTTCTAAAGGCACTGTGCGGCCGGGAGGGCTCCTACAGAGAGGAGCGAAAGGTCAGAGGTCACCTGACAGGGCTGGTGGTTTGTGAGGACATTGTAATCTCGCAGCTCGGAAACACTACAATGAATCTGTCTGACCATGGAGAGAACCAGCCTGGGATCTTGAGTGTCTGGTGCCCAAGATCACACATGCTGTACAGTCCCGGCGGCATCTGAAGGTACATGCATCTCTCCGGGGCCGCAGAAGGCCGGCGCTGTGAGACTGGACAACCTAGAAGGGGGGAAAGATTGTGATGAAAGTGTGCACGTATTGTGCGAGCCAGCTCCTAGATGCGACACTTCCGGTCAACAGACGCATCACACGAAGTTCAAGCGCTGCATATTTATGTCAACGCTTCGAAATGTAATGAAACTAGAATCTGAAGCGATGCAAAAATGGACCAAAACATGTGTTTCTTCCCAAACTGAAAGACTACTACTGTCAGGGGAGAGCCAAGAGCAGGTAACTAGAGTGCCTCACCCGAGACTGCTGTCGGCTCAGCGCTACACAATATGCGCTCGACAGAATCCGTGACAGGTCGCCCCGCTCCATGAGACCCTGGACAGCTCCTTGCACAGACCCTGCGCAGCACCACGGATAGCTCCCGACACTGACGCCACACAGAACTCTGGACAGCTCCTGGCACAGACCCTCGCAGCACCCTGGAGAGCTCCCAGCGCTAAGCTTCACGGGCAGCTCCTGGAACAGACCTAGCACAGCACCCTGGAGAGCTCCCTGTGCAGCACCATGGACAGCTCCCGATACTAACGCCACACAGAACCCTGGACAGTTCCTGGCACAGACCTTGCGCAGCACCCTGGAGAGCTACCAGTGCTAAGCCTCACGGACAGCTCCTGACACAGCACCCTGGAGAGCTCCCGACACAGACCCTACCCAGCACCATGGGCCGCTCCCGGCACTGACGCCACACAAAACCCTGGGCAGATCCGAGCACTGACGCCACACAGAACCCTTGGCAGATCCGAGCACTGACGCCACACAGAACCCTTGGCAGCTACCAGTACTGATCCCCCAACACGGCATCAATGACAGCTCCCGACACAGGTCCCTGGGCAGCTCCCAGCATTAACACTAGCCAGAACCCTGAACAGTTCCCTGCACTACCCGCCCTCCACAGCCCCTGCACAGCTCATGGCACAGACCCTGCACAGCACACTGGAGAGCTCCCGATACAGACCCTACCCAGCACCATGAACAGCTCCCGGCACTGATATCCAACACGGCATCATGTACAGCTCCCAGAACCCTGAACAGCTCCCTGTGACGACCGCCCTCCACAGCTCCCTGGACAGCTCTCGGTACTTGACCCGGCACACTACCCTGGACAGCTACGAGCACTGACCCCAACACGGCATCATGGCCAGCTCCCGATTCCGAGCCCTGGACAGCTATCAGCACTGACCTTACACACCACTCTGGACAGATCCCAACACTGACTCTACACACCAACCTGGACAGCATCTGGCTCAGAACTCCACACAGCGCCCCTAACATCTCCAGGCCTCTACACACCTCCACGGACAGCTCCTATCACAGACCCCTACAAAGCACTCTGTACAGCTCCTATCACAGACCCCTACACAGCACTCTGTACAGCTCCCATCACAGACCCTTACACAGCACTCTGGACAGCTCCCATCACAGACCCTTACACAGCACTCTGGACAGCTCCCATCACAGACCCTTACACATCACTCTGGACAGGTCCCGTCATTGTACCCCTCTGCAGCACCCCGAAAGTACCAGGCCGTTACTCGACACGCTCGAAAGCTCTAGGGTCAAACCCCTACACCATACCCCAGACAGCTCCTTCGACAGCTGGTCTGCACAGCTCCCCGCTCAGCACTCGGGAAAGCAACTTCCAGACCTCCCAGCACAGTCACCTGAACAGCACACTGCACGGCTGTCTGCACAGCACTCCAGACAGTCCCAGCACATGCCCTTACACCCAAGTCCAAGGGAGACAGCACCTTGGACAGCTCCCAGCACAGACGCCTGCATAGCACACTGCATGGCTATCTGCACAGCCCTCCAGACAGCTCCCAGCAGAGGCCCTTAGGCTTATACACACTCTGAACAGGTTCAGGGTAGGGGCAGATCCGCACACAGCACCCTGGACAGACCCCTGCAGTGACCGTAAACAGACCAGACATCCCCCGGCACTGACCGTACACAGACCGGACAGCCCCCGGCACTGACCGTACACAGACCGGACAGCCCCGGCAGTGACCGTACACAGGCCGCTCTGCTGTAGCCCTGCACCCTGAGACAATGGATTCTCGGAGGGGGGGCCGGGGGGGGGTTGGGCGAGGAGGGTACGACACTGCTGCAGCCCTGCACCTCCACAGAGCAGGACTGTACTAGGCCAGAGGTCCACACCCCGTGTCCTGGGTGCAGTCTACGCTCATGTGTCCCCTTCACCTGCGGTCACCCAGTGGGTGCTCACAGGGCCAGCTTTTGGCATGGGGAGCTGGGCCGAGGCGCGGGGCGCCAATCTTCAGAAGGGCGAGAAGTGCCTGCAAACAGCAACACCGCTCTCCCTTGGTACAGTGCTTCTAGTCATGTATAACGTGCCATAGCTGCTGTTTTCAGTTCCCTATCAGCCCCATATCTTACCCCCCCCCCCCATCTGTTTCAAAGCCCCTGACGCCACACATCAACCTCCCTTCCCCTCTCCCCCCCCGGACAAATTGGAATCAAGTTTAGGTGAGTTAGGGGTAGGTGCGGATATGTGTGTTCTGAGGCAAAACGCTGCTTCATGTAGCCAGCCCGGGGACACAGTGCACGAGCTCACCCTGCAGGGTTGAGAGCGCCGTCCGCCCACATCACTGCACTCGGCCTGTCCCTCCGGAGCTCACCCTGGCTGTCACCAGCTCTGCACCCCACCATAGAGATACTGCAAAGCTAAGGCGTCGACGCCCGGCTTGATTCAGAGACGAAGCCCCCCCCCCCCCCCCATAGAGAGGGTGGAGGTTCGTTCCCACAAACATGAATTCATAGATACCGCCCCTTCGCCAGCTCTAGTTGTCGCAAAGGAACAATGTTTCCCAAAGAAGACTTCTGTGTCCCAAGAGTAGAGGAACAGCGCCACCTGGCGGAAATGTACTATTGTCACACTGTGTTCCAAAAACCGCTTCCTTTTCGGCGTACTTCCTCTCTGTGGCCACAGCGATCTCTTGCCCACTCACAACTCTGGCCGCCCTCGGCACGTTCAACAGGTGCAGCACCCTCAAACTTCAACAGAGTTAGCACGGCTGCTCCCGGTAACAGTCACCTACCGAGTAACGGTTCCTTCTCCATACATGGACAACAAAAATCAAAAAAACACAACACACACTTTTTTTTAAAAAAAAATGGTGCCGTACGGCAATTTTTCTCCCACTTCTCAACTAAATATCCATGTTTCAGCTAGAAACCACCACTGCCTGGATTCAAGTCTCCAATCCTCCGGAGGGTTTTCTTTTGAGACCTCGTGACCAGCCTTTGAGCTGCTGTTGCCAAATTGTGGAACACAGCCTTGCTTTCCCCAGCGGAATAAAAAAAAAAAAAAACGATCATTCAATATTTAAACTGGGCGTGGGAAGCATAAACAACACAGCCACCCTCGGGTGTCTGCATCTGCGTGAGAGAGGGAAAACGTGAACGTGCTTGTGAGAAACAGGAGCTGAGACAGACAATGGTGTGAGCAAGAGAAGGAAGGGTAAGGGGGTGAAGTGTGTGGGAAGGGCAGGTGGGTGGGGTTTGCGATGGAAATGGTGATCTGAAGGAGGGAATGGATTGAGTGTGTTTGTGAGAGGAGCATTTCATTGAGAGGTGAGGGGGGTGTGAGTGGAAATAGCATGGTGGTGGAATGAGTGGGAAAGAAAAGAGGGTCTTTGAGAGAAGGGTGTGAAACAAAGGTTAGACTAGAAGATATGTGAAAGGAAGGCAGGAGAAAGGGGTTTTGAGATAAAACAGTGAGGTGACTGTCGGGAAGAGTAGCGTGTCTGTGCGCGCGATTGAGGGAAGTGAGGATAGTAAAGTGGGGTGTCAGAGGATGGACATAAATACGTGTGCAAATGAAAAGTGTGACGTCTGAGAGGATGGTATGGAAGGTAGAGAAAAAGAGGTGAAGGGTTCAAAAGAGAAAGTGGGGTGCTCATGCATGTAAGAAAAATATGGGGAAATTACTGAAAAATGTGGAAGTGAGTGGCAGTGAGAAGAGAGGATAGTGTGAGATATACGAGAGCAGGCAATGTTAGGGGGTAGAGAATTCATAGCCACTACCATGGGACCACCAATGAACTGCCTGCCGGTGAGTGTAAAAGTCGTAAGTGGCGGTTTCTGTCCAAGGGCGGCCGGGCGCCGCCCCCTTTACATTCAGTAACTAACTACTGTACAAAGCAATCATAGCAATGCTCGTATATTGCTTTTAATTTAAAAAAAAATCCCCCTTGTAAGCACTGTTACCACACCAGTGTTCTTGCTGCCTGGACATGTGACTTCACTTTCACTGCAATGCATGCGTTAAGTTGCTCCCCTGGGTGTTTGCCCGACTGACAATCTCACAGCCCTCAGGCCTGTGAGATCATCAGCCCGGCAGAGACCTAACATCATCGCCCAGTCTCTACCCCCTGATGGCATGGAGGTAAAGTTAGGCCCGGGCGTTTTTGATACCAGCCCGGTATTGCTCAGCTTCCATGCCAATCAGGGAGTGGAGAGCATTGTCACCACACCCTTTTCCAACTCATTACATGGTGTAGGGTGGGACCCACCACCCTGTGACGAGTTGGAAAGGGGTGTAGCTGGGAGAAAGCTAAGAAATCGCTTCTGTGCAGACTCAAATTATATATAGTGAGGCTCGAAATCCTGGACGACATTTTAGTATACTGCGCTTGTGTTGAGCCAGTCACATGATACACTGCAGTGCTGGCTGCCAGTCCTACTGGCTGCTTGCGTACAGCACTGCACGTCAGTGGGACAGCTGGAGACCTGTGTGTAACAAGGTAGGTCGCCCCCCCAGCCGCCACACGGTCCTCCTTATGTCGCTGCCCCCGCTCTTGCTGCCGCCTGCTCCGCCACTGTCAGGTTGTGTTACCGCCTATTGCCTGCTTTGTTGCCGTATTGTTTCTTTTGCACCCTTGTGAATACTTTCCATCCGCTTGTGGCCTGTATTTTGTCACTGTATTTATCTGTTCTTTTGTACCCCTGTGACTACTTTTGTACCCTTCTGTGCCTCTTTTTCTCCCGTATTACCACTGTGTCCTTTTTTCCCGCTCCCCGCTCTTCTCTTCTGTATCCCCTTGCGCCGCTGTGTCCCTGCCCCCCCGCTGTTCCTATTCGCCACCCCGCTCCCGCCTCCCAGCTGCTCCGCCCTCCCACAACCCCTCATATGGAGGCCGCGCAGCGGGCGCGCCACTGGCGCGCCAAAGGCAAGCCCGTCCGCGCTTGGACCGCGCCCAGCGCCAGAACCCCTGGCCCCCGCCGTAGCCAGGCCACCCGTCTGAAGTACGACTCCGCCGCCCTCAACGCACTCAACACCGGACGACCGCCCGCCTGCTACCGAGCCACCCCGAAGCGCACCCACGGACCCTTCACCTGTCAAGCCTGCAAATTCACCTGCCTCCGAACCTGCCCCTCGCACGCCAAAACAAGCAACAACAACCACCTCAAGTGCATCCTCCTTAACACACGCTCTGTCCACAAGCACGCCATCGAACTCTGGGACCTCCTCGACACAACAGCACCAGACGTCGCCTTCCTCACGGAAACCTGGATGAACGCTTCCTCGGCCCTCGACATCGCCATAGCCATCCAGGACGGCTACAAAATCACCCGGACAGACCGCATCAACCAAACGGGAGGAGGAATCGCCATCATCTACAGGAACACCATCAACGTCACAACCGACGCCGAAGACACACTCTCCGCTGCAGAACACCTACACTTCCAGATTCACACCGACCCCAAAACCACCCTTAGAGGAACACTCATCTACAGACCTCCGGGCCCGCGCACACAATTCAGTGAAACCATCGCCGACTACATCAGCACGCACGCCCTAGCCTCACCAGAATACATCCTCCTGGGGGACCTGAACTCCCACCTGGAGAAAAACAACGACAACAACACCACCACCCTGCTCGACAACCTGGCCAACCTCGGACTCAAACAACTGGTGAACACCCCCACTCACCTCGCTGGACACATGCTTGACCCCATCTTCTCCGCCAGCAACCACGTCTCCTTCAGCCACTCCACCAAACTACACTGGACCGACCACAGATGCATCCACTTCAGCTTCAAAAAAACTACTTCCCACCACCGAACGCAACAAATCCCCCGTAGATGCTGGAGCAAAATCACCACAGACCAACTCCTCTCATCACTAAGCCAGTACCCGCCAACCGACACCGCTGACACCAACGACGCAGCCCACACCTACGCCGACGACATCGCTCCACTGAAGAACCACCCAGGCAAGACCAGCAACAGGAAAACCCCGTGGTTCACAGACGCCCTCAAAAACTCAAAGAAACCTGCCGAACACTCGAAAAAACCTGGCGCCACGATCGAACTACAGAAAACATGACAGCCCTCAAGAACGCCACCCGCGAACACCACCAGCTGATCCGCACCACCAAAAGGACATCATTCAAAGAGCGACTAGACAACAACACCCACAACAGCAAGGAACTCTTCACCATCGTCAAAGAGCTCTCCAACCCCAGCGCCAGCAACAACGACATCACACCATCACAAGAACTCTGCAACTCCCTCGCCACATTCTTCCACCGAAAGATCGCAGATATACACGACAGCTTCGGACCCCAGACTCCGCCTCCAGTCACCGAACCAGCGACCCCCACCACCACCCTCAGCGCCTGGACCCCCATCAGCACTGAAGACACCACCAACGTCATGAACTCCATCCACTCCGGCTACCCCTCGGACCCATGCCCCCATCATATCTTCAACAAAGCCGACACCATCATCGCACCCCATCTCCGGAACGTCATAAACATCTCGTTCGCGTCAGCCGCCTTCCCCGAGAGCTGGAAGCACGCAGAAATCAATGCCCTCCTGAAGAAACCCACAGCGGACCCCAAAGACCTCAAGAACTTCCGCCCCATCTCTCTTCTTCCCTTCCCGGCCAAAGTCATCAAGAAAACCGTCAATAAACAGCTGACTGCTTTCCTCGAGGCAAACAACTCGTTCGACCCATCTCAGTCCGGATTTCGAGCCAACCACAGCACTGAGACTGCCCTCATCGCAGCCACCGACGACATCAGGACCCTGATGGACAACGGAGAAACAACCGCCCTCATCCTCCTGAACCTCTCAGCAGCCTTCGATACCGTATGCCATCGCACCCTAATAACCTGCCTGTTCAACACTGGGATCCAAGGAAAGGCCCTGGACTGGATCACCTCGTTCCTCTCCGACAGAACCCAGAGAGTCCGCCTCCCTCCCTTTCGCTCAGAAGCCACTGAGATCATCTGCGGTGTACCCCAAGGCTCCTCGCTCAGCCCAACCCTCTTCAATATCTACATGAGCCCCCTCGCCGCCATCGCACACAAACACAACATCAACATCATCTCCTACGCCGACGACACCCAGCTGATACTCTCCCTCACCAAAGACCCATCCATCGCCAAAACCAACCTCCAGGACGGAATGAAAGATGTCGCAGAATGGATGAAGCTCAGCCGCCTGAAGCTGAACTCAGACAAGACGGAGGTCCTCATCCTCGGACAATCCCCATCCGCCTGGGACGACTCCTGGCGGCCCTCAGCACTGGGCTCCGCGCCAACACCCTCGGACCACGCACGCAACCTGGGATTCATCCTGGACTCCTCTCATGATGACCAAGCAAGTCAACGCCGTCTCGTCATCATGCTTCAACACCCTGCGCATGCTCCGAAAGATCTTCCGATTGATCCACACCGAAACCAGAAAGACGGTCACCCAGGCCCTCGTCACCAGCCGACTGGACTACGGTAACGCCCTATATGCAGGAACCACCACCAAACTTCAGAAACGACTCCAACGCATACAGAACGCCTCCGCACGACTCATCCTCGACATCCCTCGCCACAGTCACATATCTGCCCACCTGAGAAACCTGCACTGGCTCCCTGTCAGCAAGAGGATCACGTTCAGGCTGCTCACCCATGCACACAAAGCGCTCCACAACATGGGCCCCGAATACCTCAACAACCGCCTCTCGTTCTACACTCCCACCCGCCAGCTCCGCTCCGCCAGCCTCACCCTCGCCCCACGGATCCGCAAAACCACAACCGGAGGAAGATCGTTCTACTACCTGGCCGCCAAGACATGGAACTCCCTCCTTGCACACCTTCGACTGACCCACGACCATCTCACCTTCAGAAAGCACCTCAAGACCTGGCTATTCGAGCAGTAAACGACACCCCCCTTCCCTTCAGCGCCTTGAGACCCTCACGGGTGAGCAGCGCGCTCTATAAATGTTCTGATTGATTGTATCATATTCTGCCCGCTGAGGACCAGAGAGGTATGGTTTGTCCCCCTTTGCTGGTGACCCCCCCGAGGGCGGCTCTCACCTTACGTGCGGCTGCTGGCTGCAGCCCTGTCCAGCCAGCAGAAGGCCGACCAAGAACCAGATGGCACTCATCATCTTTGCTGGCACAGCGCTGGCAGTGTGGCACTGACAGCCGGGGGGTCCACTTGAGCACTTTAAAGGTAGTCGCGGCGCGCGCTGACTTCACGTCCGCTTCCCTCGGGGCGCCGTAGCTCGAGACGCAGCTGATGAATATAGCAGTTGTACCTCGAGAGTAGGGAATAGGTTTTCCTAAAACGAGAACCTCCCCCGTTTTCCTCCGTCCTCACCTCGTACCCCCTCCTCCCTCTCTAACCCTTCACTGTTCAAAAAATAGCATTTATTTCACACTCAAAGATAAGGAAAGTAACATGCAGGAAACTATGTATGCAATCTGCACAGTCACTCCACATACATTTCTATACCTCGCAGAACTCGCAGCATTTACACACCACTCAGACTCTGGCAGACACGGCCTTCAGGGGGGCCTCGGGGCGTGTGTATATTTGTAATGTTCAGTGGTGTACTTAAAAGATGGCATTACGCTTCAGAGGCCAGTAATAGCTCCACCATCCCTCCCATCAGCCTCTACCCAAAGGCGCATAGTTATCAATAGTATAGCAGGTGCAGTGACACCGGGGACCAGTGGTGTCAGGGCCCACCGAAGTACAATTATGGCTATATTTTACAACCATTTGACAGGGAGGCCCATGTTGGGCCTATGGCGCCGTTGTAACGCCATTGGGTACCAGCACTGGGGTCAGAAGTGAGCTCGAGGAAAGGAGACTATGCGGGTTTGCATGGCAAGGCCTCACAACTGGAATTGTGTTACTCCTCCCTAAACAGGGCACACGGACTAGTCCCAGGTGGATTCGAAACTACTTTCTGTTTATTATGACCAGGTGGAGGTAAGATGCAGTTTTGGGAAGTTACAAGAACAACATGTTGAACGTGAGGTGGTTCTTTGTCCAATCAGGATGGAGCTTACAGAACCTCCGCATCAGTGCTTAGAAGTGAATTGCATCATAAAGTCCACTTTTAAGCATAGCCATTCACACATTCATGCACACACTTTTTTGCCCCATTCATACAATCATTCGCATATTCAGGTTTGCACTTCTTCTCATGCAGTGCTTTAAATGGAAAAAAATAAGTGCAGGTACTCTCCAAAAGGAGCGATGGACTGGGGGTGGAGTGTGGGGCGGGACTAGGGGTGGAGCCAGAGGCGGGGCTAGGTTTTCAACCTTTCCAAACTTTATATGCAAGAAATCCAAGTGCATTGTGAAAAAATCGGAAGTATCTTTTCAATGGTTATTGCCCTAATAACCATTTATAAAGCATTTACTAATAATGGTATGTTCAAAACTGTCTCTGACTTTTGCCATCAAAACTTTGCATGCTGGAATTTTTAGAAACCCTTACTTATGAGAAAGGGGAACTACGAGTCCCAGCATGCAAAAGCATTACCAACAAAAATCTTTAACTGTCTGAAAGTGTAAGGCATTCAATGGAGCTGCCTGTCTCATTTGGATTATTTATGGTTTCCCATACGAGACAGGGGGTTTAAATGCACCAAACCAAACAAATTGTGTTGCCTTTAAGGTGTTTTTTTGTTTGAGGGTAATCAAACAAGGGGCAGCAAGGGCCACCGAGAAGGTCAGAATGGCGTGGGCTTCAGATTGGTGCTGTTGTTAGAAAGGCCACCAACCCAAATGCTCTGTATCATGGGCACCCCCGCCTTAAACCCCTGGCACTGGCATCCTAGCCATCCTGGCAGGCCATGTCGAAACAGCTGGGCATCAGCCACAAGAATTGACTTGCTCAGTTGTGTGAGTACACACTGTCGGCTGAAAGCCTCGCAGCCCTTGGGGCATTTAGGGAAGTGTGAAAGGCACCAGACGAAAACACAGACGAGCCACATTTGCAAAAACATGCACCCCCACCCTCGCGTTCTGCTGAGGTAAGGCTGCCAAAATGGAGAGCACTGGGGCTCATTCAGTTCTTGGCCTCTCTGCTGAGATTGCTACAATGATGCCGGTCACGAAAGAGGCCACTCATTTGAATACAACTGGACACAAAACCACCAATGTTTAGGTAACTTTTGTCTGCCCTAATAAAAATTCAGCCTTTCAGCATTATGCAGGTTACTGAAGAAGGTCAAAATGTTTCAAGGGGAACTCCTCGCACCTTTGCTGACGTTTTTTACCAGACACGTGAAACACAGCCATCTCAAAGCACCATTAAGTTCAAATTGAGGAAACAAGTCATCTGCCTAAGATTACAGTTTGATAAGTGGTCGAGATACAAATAATAAAACCTACAAACTATGCTTTTGGCAGAAAAGTGCCTCCTGCCCTCTTCTCTTCCACACACCGAGCCCCCAGCATTTAGTAATTGAAGGACGTCTATTGTCTCATGCGTTTAATTGGGTTGAGGAGGGTGTGGGGGGTCTTCTCAAATGCCTTTAAAAAACCCAAGGGTCTACTGTATGGGCTTGACACAGGAACTCTGCGCTCTTGATAAAGCACCCTGGCTCACCCCTTTGTTCTGCCTCTTCCCCGGCACCTCCTAATTTAATGTACTGTAGATCTATTTGAAAAGGCAACAACAGTGTTGTCGTTTAAATGCACCAAACTAAACAAAATTGTGTTGCCTTTAAGGTGTTTTTTTGTTTGAGGGTAATCATACAAGTGGCAGCAAGGGTGGCGATTTACATGCAAGTAAAAATGCCTAATTTAAATTGTTGATGAACTAACATTTTCAGGCATTTAAAACAATGGCATGGTAAAAAGCTGTACTGCCTAAAGAATGTGCCCCACATCCTCCTCCATTAGTTTTATGGTGGACTCTAAACTCCCACTGTGCAGGATCAAAGGGTAAACAAACACCCTGCCGCCCCACGCTGCTAGAAGAGTTGCAGAGAAGCACAACAAGATTGCTGTGTCCAGGTGACAAGAGCTGCTGTTCCAGCGCCCCTGTGCGAGCTCAGCTCAGGATTGCAGAATCGGAGCAGGTCATGTGAAAAGTGCTGCCGAGGCAGGAGAAAATGCGAGCAGCACCTCCTGTGTCTAGGCAAGGCCCCCATGAGTACTGGTACTCTCCTTGTCCTAGAAGAAGTTCCGGTACTCAAGGGGCGTAAAATAAAAAGTGCCGTTACTCCGTACCGGTGAGTACCGGCCCATTTAAAGCACTGAACTGGATGGTAATGTGCACACATTTAAGAGCTTTTTGGGACTCGTGGACATCGTGTGTTTTGTGTTCTGCAGCCCAGGTAAGAATACAAATAAATTGACTGCTGCCGGGCCTGGGCCAGGTCCATCCAATGCTTGTAATTGGGCCCGCTTTTAGTCCACATAAACTGACGCCAGGATACATCTCGATTGATCTTGGCAAGACCTGCATGGGGGGATGGGGGCACATTCCCCAGGCCTGGGGGGAGCATCAGCATATTGCTTCAGGAGGACTGAATGTATGGGAGTTAGTAGGTATAGCGTGAGGCGTGGCACCACGCTGTTCAGGGCAGGCCCGCACTTAACAAACAGTTAACACATTTAAAATGCGTCTGTGCATAACCCTTGCCATGGTTACTTAGCCTTAGGTACAGCAGGCAGCCGCGGTCGGTAGTAGGAGTACCTCCAGGGCGGTGACGTGGGGAGGGGCAGGGTGGGGGGTAGTAAACTATGGATTACGGAGGTTTACAGGTAAGTAAACATATAAATAAATAAAACGAATTTCGTTGTGTGCACTGCATCCCCAAATGCGATGCAGTGCACACAACGAAATTCGTTTTATTAATTTATATGTTTACTTACCTGTAAACCTCCGTAATTCATAGTTTACTACCCCCCACCCTGCCCCTCCCCACGTCACCGCCCTGGAGGTACTCCTACTGCCGACCGCGGCTGACAGCAGGCAGAGACAGTTTGCTTTGTTTGCCTATAAAAAGGGATGAAGGGGCTCACTGTCAACTGCTCTTTTAGTGCTGTCTTCCACCTGCATAGGAATAATTATTTGTAAAGCCATGTTGTCAGCATTGTGTTGCAACACGCTCTTTGTCAGAATTATAATCGTGTGCTGCTGCTGTAAAGGAGGCCAATCATGCTGACAGTGCCGCATTCACCTACTGCCTTGTTTCTATGTGTATCTCTAGTCAGTGCTGCCGGTAATTCGCTGCAAGGCCCCCCCACACTTGCCGCTGCCCTCCGGTGCTTCACCTTCCTGCTCCTGGCTGTACCAGTGTGTATCATTTCAGTCCATGCAGCTAAGTGAATAGCAGGCTGCACTGCACACCTGCTCAAGGTGCACTTTCACTGAGACAATTAAAGTGCATCTTCAATAGTGCTAACAAGACAACTTCCGGTCTCTTCAGGCATTATTTAATTTCAGTAGTTTTTAGACTCGTTTATAATATTGTTTATCATTTACAGTAGAAGAACATGGCATATACAGACACTTTGCATATTTCTTTGCGGAGGAGTGATTAATGTATTCCTCGCTTTTACATAGTATTCAGGTTCTTAGGAGGTAGCATCAAGCCTTTTAAATGCCACGTTTGTCTGTAATGTATCCCTGCCATCGATTTGGTCTAATTTCTTAAAGGAACCGCTTCATTTCTGAAGCTGCGCTGTGGGTGGTTAGGGGCACAGGGTGGTGGTTCTGTCTTCTGAGATAGGTGCATCCGGTCACCACATATAAGTAAAATAACTTGCTCCTTCGTGTGCGCACACTAGAGAGGTGGCTGCTAGATGTGGCTCTCTAGAGCACTTTTGTCAAGAGCAGCACAAACCTTAGGACTGCTGACTGTCGGGTCTCATAGATCAGCTGTGGTGTCTGCGCCTCACTTCAGTTTCTTGTCTGGTCTGGCCTGTTACTGATGGATGATGTAGGGCCAACATTGGCCTATCTCCTTGTATTCAACTCTGAGCTGTCCTCTCACCCTGGTGTCTCTTCTTCTCGAGGCGAGGTCCTTGAAACACTGTCTTGTGCTCCAGAGACAGTTACACACGTTTTTCAGCCTTCCTTTTTTCATCTCCCTACCTTTCTCCCACATTCATTCCTTCTCTTGTTGCCCCTGGCTCCCTCTCTCTGACTCTCTCTCTCTATCACTTCTCCCCTTCTCTCTCTCTCGCTATTGTCCTCTCTCGTCCCTGTCCCCACTGACTCACTTTCTCCTTTTCTCTTCCCTCCTTTCTCCACTTTTCTTCCCTTGCGCTTCCTTTCTCCCCCTCTCACTTTCCTCTTTCCTTCTCTCCCTCCTAGTGCCTGTGATACGAAAGGCAGTCTCCGCTACTGTCCCCAACGCCCGCACCTTGGTGGTGGGGTTGCCCCCACCCAGATGCCCATTATTGGCAGCCCGTGGCACTACCAGGTGCATGAGGATACCATTCAATAAGAGTGATTTCAAATCCCTTAAAAGTTCCCAGCTAATGGACTTGGATCTGGGAAACTGGGCTTGAGCCGCAAAAAGTCTGACTTATTAGACATTATCCTCCCGGCAACCACTGCCAGCCCCTGCCAGGGTCCTCTCCTGTCAGAAAGGGGATGACAAATTACTGCTAGTGCCTAGAGGGCCGTCTCCTGCCAGAGAGAGAGCAGAGATCGGATAGTGGAACTGGGGTAGTGCCAGTAGATTTGGTGAAGGTCCTGAGACTCTGACAGGACAGCGAAGCTGGGGCAGTGTCTGTAGACTTACAGGCAGGCCTGGAAGTATGAAAGGGCAGTGGAGCTGGGGCAGTGAAAGTAGGCTTACTGGCAGGCCTGGGAGTGTTAAAGGGTGTACGGGAGTCTGAAAGGACAGCTGAGGCTGGAGCAGTGCCAGCAGATTTATTGACAGGCTTGTGAGTCTGAAAAGACACAGACAATTGCTTTATTAACCTTCTTGCTTTTGCAAATATGCTTCAAAATGCACCATTTGCCCACTCTTTTTTCAAAATTTTCTCGGAGGGAGTACCCCCCCGAACCCTCCCTATGACATTGGAGATCGCTCGCTCACCACCACGCACTCACCACCACAACACCACAAACTTTGCGTCCTACCACTTTTAAATGTCACCAGCCGCCACTGGGTGGCTGATGTGCACACAGCTTTCGCAGTGTGGGAGCGGGACAGTGGCATGACAGTCCCACTCCCACAATGCTAAACTCATATTCAGGCTCTAACTGTATGCCCAGGCTGCCAAGAGCAGGAAGTGACATATGTCCAGTACAAACAGCCAATGTGGCTCCACTGTTGGGATTGGTGGTACAGAAAACTGTGCCTTCAACTAGGGAAGGCAACAATCCAAATGCTGGCTCTAAGTGTTCTGTGAGGAAGTGAAGCTGGCACTGCTCCTTTCTGATGGGTACATGGACAGGACGAGGGCAGCTGGCACTGCTCCTTTCTGATGGGTACATGGACTGGGCGAGGGCAGCTTGCACCGCTCCTTTCTGATGGGTACATGGACAGGACGAGGGCAGCTGGCACTGCTCCTTTCTGATGGGTACATGGACTGGACGAGGACAGCTTGCACCGCTCCTTTCTGATGGGTACATGTACTGGACGAGCACAGCTTGCACTGCTCCTTTCTGATGGGTACATGGACTGGACGAGGACAGCTGGCACTGCTCCTTTCTGATGGGTACATGGACTGGGCGAGGACAGCTTGCACCGCTCCTTTCTGATGGGTACATGTACTGGACGAGGACAGCTGGCACTGCTCCTTTCTGATGGGTACATGGACAGGACGAGGGCAGCTGGCACTGCTCCTTTCTGATGGGTACATGGACTGGACGAGGACAGCTGGCACTGCTCCTTTCTGATGGGTACATGGACAGGACGAGGGCAGCTGGCACTGCTCCTTTCTGATGGGTACATGGACTGGGCGAGGACAGCTGGCACTGCTCCTTTCTGATGGGTACATGGACTGGGCGAGGGCAGCTTGCACCGCTCCTTTCTGATGGGTACATGGACTGGGTGAGGGCAGCTTGCACTGCTCCTTTCTGATGGGTACATGGACTGGGCGAGGGCAGCTGGCACCGCTCCTTTCTGATGGGTACATGTACTGGGCGAGGACAGCTTGCACTGCTCCTTTCTGATGGGTACATGGACTGGACGAGGGCAGCTTGCACCGCTCCTTTCTGATGGGTACATGGACTGGGCGAGGGCAGCTGGCACCGCTCCTTTCTGATGGGTACATGGACTGGACGAGGACAGCTTGCACCGCTCCTATCTGATGGGTACATGGACTGGGCGAGGGCAGCTTGCACTGCTCCTTTCTGATGGGTACATGGACTGGGCGAGGGCAGCTGGCACCGCTCCTATCTGATGGGTACATGGACTGGACGAGGACAGCTGGCACTGCTCCTATCTGATGGGTACATGGACTGGACGAGGACAGCTTGCACTGCTCCTATCTGATGGGTACATGGACTGGGCGAGGGCAGCTTTCACCGCTCCTTTCTGATGGGTACATGGACTGGGCGAGGGCAGCTGGCACCGCTCCTTTCTGATGGGTACATGGACTGGGCGAGGACAGCTGGCACTGCTCCTTTCTGATGGGTACATGGACTGGGCGAGGACAGCTGGCACTGCTCCTTTCTGATGGGTACATGGACTGGGCGAGGACAGCTGGCACTGCTCCTTTCTGATGGGTACATGGACTGGGCGAGGGCAGCTTGCACCGCTCCTTTCTGATGGGTACATGGACTGGACGAGGACAGCTGGCACTGCTCCTTTCTGATGGGTACATGGACTGGGCGAGGGCAGCTTGCACCGCTCCTTTCTGATGGGTACATGGACTGGACGAGGACAGCTTGCACCGCTCCTATCTGATGGGTACATGGACAGGACGAGGGCAGCTGGCACTGCTCCTTTCTGATGGGTACATGGACAGGACGAGGGCAGCTGGCACTGCTCCTTTCTGATGGGTACATGGACTGGGCGAGGGCAGCTTGCACCGCTCCTTTCTGATGGGTACATGGACAGGACGAGGACAGCTGGCACTGCTCCTTTCTGATGGGTACATGGACTGGACGAGGGCAGCTGGCACTGCTCCTTTCTGATGGGTACATGGACTGGACGAGGGCAGCTTGCACCGCTCCTTTCTGATGGGTACATGGACTGGACGAGGACAGCTGGCACTGCTCCTTTCTGATGGGTACATGGACTGGGCGAGGGCAGCTTGCACCGCTCCTTTCTGATGGGTACATGGACTGGACGAGGACAGTTGGCACTGCTCCTTTCTGATGGGTACATGGACTGGGCGAGGGCAGCTTGCACCGCTCCTTTCTGATGGGTACATGGACTGGACGAGGACAGCTTGCACCGCTCCTATCTGATGGGTACATGGACAGGACGAGGGCAGCTGGCACTGCTCCTTTCTGATGGGTACATGGACAGGACGAGGGCAGCTGGCACTGCTCCTTTCTGATGGGTACATGGACTGGGCGAGGGCAGCTTGCACCGCTCCTTTCTGATGGGTACATGGACAGGACGAGGACAGCTGGCACTGCTCCTTTCTGATGGGTACATGGACTGGACGAGGGCAGCTGGCACTGCTCCTTTCTGATGGGTACATGGACTGGACGAGGGCAGCTGGCACTGCTCCTTTCTGATGGGTACATGGACTGGGCGAGGGCAGCTGGCACTGCTCCTTTCTGATGGGTACATGGACTGGGCGAGGGCAGCTGGCACTGCTCCTTTCTGATGGGTACATGGACTGGGCGAGGGCAGCTTGCACCGCTCCTTTCTGATGGGTACATGGACTGGGCGAGGGCAGCTTGCACCGCTCCTTTCTGATGGGTACATGGACTGGGCGAGGGCAGCTTGCACCGCTCCTTTCTGATGGGTACATGGACTGGGCGAGGGCAGCTTGCACCGCTCCTTTCTGATGGGTACATGGACTGGGCGAGGGCAGCTTGCACCGCTCCTTTCTGGTTTGCATGTGTCCTGTGATGGCACAATCTGTCCCTGCTGTTGTTCTTCTTCTCCGAAGGACAGAAGCTCACACGGTTTCTGCCCCAGATCTGCCTGTTTAATGAAAAAGGGTTGTTTCCATTCCTGTTGCCCCGTCTTCTGCACGCACTCGCATCACAGGCCCTGTGAATAAGGGACTGTTTAACGATATTTGATATGAAATGCCAAGATCTGTGGTCTTGAGCCCCTGACTCCATGGAGGTGATATTCAAGAGCTGAAACATGCTCTGAAAAGAGAAGCAGCCTCCTTTTCTCGACCCTCCTGTTTTTTTATTCTTAGGGTAGGAGACACCAGTAAAAACTATTTTTGTTCACTAACACAATTTCTGGTCTGATCAGGTCTGATCAGAACAAAGGGAAATCATAAATGTCAACTTGAGGGACATAATATGAGCAAAACTGGGGAACCCATGGCTAGGAAACAGCCCAAGCAGTGAGAGCTGTGCTCGCGGACTGAGAGTGCGCGAGAGTCCTCTGGCTCCCCTCGCCCCCCATTCACTTTGCTTGCCCCATGCGAAGTCCCTCCTGCTCCCTGACTTTACTTATTCTGTGTGTCTGGGAAGGTTTTACTACTGTGTATGTTGTCATGTTTTTGTGTTGTACAACTCTGTATTAAACTTTTCACTGCAAAAAAGATGAAACAATTTGCATTGCCAATGTTTGTTTCAATGCATGATGTGAGTGACAATTGAACCCTTTCCAAATATGGAGGCAAAATGTAATCTTGGTTTTCAGTGTGAAACAAGAAGTTATTGGCATGGACTAGATGGCAACGTAAACATGCACAGCAGAGGCGGCAGTGCCTTAATGTCACGCATAACACCTTCGGCCAGCCCTGGGCTTCTAACAGCACTTTGCATCCGCGTTTTGAGCCCATAAAAAGCAAAGCCATGAGCCCACAATGCAACGCGCTGCTGGATGAAAAGGCAGCAATGAAGGCTGGTGATATATGCAGGGCCGCTAGGATTATGGACCTAGGAAAGGGCAATCCTGCAGCATCACGCAGCACAATCTGTAGCAGGATTATTCCTTTATTCTGTCATTTTAACAACTATTAAAAGTGGAAAGGGGACTGGGCAAAGCTGTGCCACATTGGTACCAGTCTAACACCTGGACACAGCAGTCAGCTGCTGAAGGGTGACTGCTTGAACTTTGCAAATGACCCACTGCTCACAGTTACACGGAGCACTTTTTGTCTAGCAACGCTTAAACTGAGGTAGAAATAAATAATTTTTAGTGGAGTATTTAAATTATCCAGCAGATGGCGCATTTTGTGGCGAATGAGGAATATCTATGGTTATGCATAAAAAACTGCGGCCACAGAAAGGCATAATTCCAGCGGCTCTGCATATATGTCACTGTGCCAATTGGCAGACATGTGAGATGCAAATTAAAATGAAACTCCTGACTTTGTTATTGTACTTGTAGGCAATGAAGGGTTAAACAGCCCAGTGAGTGAGAGGACGGAGAAACCCTTCCACTTGCGGGTGCAGCGCCTTGCTGCTACTGGGCTAACATCAACACTCCGTGGATAAACAAATGGCATGCATAACATATATTTACGAGAACAAACCGAGCAGCTGCAGGCAAAGTCTCTGAAGACACTGAGAAAAGAAAAGCACTGTGCCGGCATCCCTCTTCCTGAGCACATCCCCATCCTACTGGTTGGTGTGCCTTGATGGAGCACCTGCCTCTCTTGAACTGTTCACTGACAGAATATCCACACCTAAACTATCCCATAACACAACATCGAGTTTCAAATATGGATGTCAAAAATATCGGCATCCAATATTTATAATGGTAAGTACAGAAATATCGAGTGAAAAAAATATCGATGTCAAAAATATAGATGTCCGAAATATCATTTTATATTTATATATAAAATAAAGGGGTATAGAGAGGTAAACATTAGTATTCCCATTCCAGTCAGTTCAAAATTAAAAGCAAACAAAATATCAACAATAAAAAATATTTAACAAACAAAATAAATATATATATATGTTAAAAATAAAAATATATTTAATATTAAAAATAAAAAACATATAATATTAAATACATATGACAAATACATTCAAATCTTATATTAAATAAAAGAAAAAGAAAAATTTCTAAGCAAATAAATATTTCAGTTAGAAATTATTTAGAAACAAAAACATTAATTATTAAATAAATTCTTTTATTTACTTCCTACCCATAACACCACAGAATTCACAGCCCATATCAAAATTTAAAAAAGTACTTCCATAATTAACATCATGAATTATAAATTAAAGAAATAATATTAATTAAAAAACAATTTAAAACACATACAAATTAATTAACTTCCCTCCTTTTACCTCTATTATCACCACAACCCACAGCTAAAAATAAACTGTAAATAAATTAATTATACAATTAAAATGTATTTCAATTAAAAAAATAGTATTTAACAACTAATTATAAAGTAAGTCAAATTAATTTACTCCCCACCCTTTATCCATATAAAACCAAAATCCATGCACACAAAATATTAAATAATTACCCTAATTAAGTATCAATTCAGTTATATTAATGATCAACTAATTACTAGTTAATTAAACACAATTTACTTCCCACCCTTTACCCCCTATAAACCCCATAACTCGCACCTAAAAACAATTACACAATTACCATAATTATTTACCAATTAATGAATTATATTTATTAACAACCAATTAATAATTAAAAATAAATTACTTCCCCAATTAACACTATCAAATCTCAATTAAATAAATATGAATAAATAAAAATTCATCATTAATTTTTTAGAATAAATTACTTCCCACCCTATTCCCCTATAAATCCACAACCAGCTATGGAACTAAAGCACGCAAAATTTAATTAAAATAAAATTGATAAGTACTAAAAATGTAACACATATATTAAAAAACAAACAATACTTATACAATACATAACATACATTTAAAATATATACTAAAATACATAACACTAATTAAAAAAATCAATATTTTAAACAACTATATTTTTGCAAACGATATTAATGACTTCAAAATTTTGAAAAGTGTTTTTTCTTACCTTAAAATCGATATTCTTGACCACGATATTCTTGCTGTCGATATTTCTGTGTCACGATATTTACAACTCGATATTTGTGTAAGTCGACATTTCTAACTCGATATTCTTTCTGAATACTGTCGTGAACACGTGCAGCACGTGTTGCTGGTGCTGCCCTGTGAGGGCCGCCAGTGACTCTAGGAATGTGTCTTTCTCCCTTTATACTTTACTGTTGTCTTTACAGTCTCCTCTCTTTCTCTGCTTTCTGTTTCCCACCTGTTAAAACATGCTTCTCCTAATGCACCAAACTGGACTTTTCCTGCCAGTGCTGTCAGGAATTGGGAAGCACTTACTCCAAGAACTCACAGGTTGAATGGGGGTTTATGGCAGGTAGGAGTGGAGTAGTGAGGAGAGCAATCAGGATGACGCCCCATAGTTTGTCTCTAAAGGAGCTGACAAGCAAAGCTGTTCGGCCTTACTTAATTCATCGTAGACTGCCTTTTATAATAATAATAATACCAGCATTTGTGAAGCGCACAGCTACCTACGGAGAGGTGTCTCGGCAATCGGGGCCATTGGGAAGATTACGTGAGCTATTGCCCAGAGTCACAAGGTGCTGGGCTAACCTGCAGATGGCGTCGAGGATCGAACAGTGAGCCCCCGTGTTCCGGAGTCAGCCACCCTGGCCGCTGCACCACACCTCTTTTATGTGTTCTGCTCTCCCAAGAGCAACTCCTAAGTGCAACGGGTATGCCCAGACATTTGTCTTCTGCTTACTGTGCCACAGGAACTAAGCTATAGCTCACTGAAGAGGCCACGTGTGCAAAAACCGTGCTGGGGGTCTTTGTGTTTCGCTCACATGGGACCTGGCCTGCCAGTTCAGTCTGGATTGTTCCTCTTAGAGCAAGATCAGGAGAATGGGGGACAACCTCCAAGACTGGCTAAAATTCTTGCACCACTGGGGTGAGTGGTGTTAGGAGAGATGAAGCACAAGTGGGGTAACAATAGAGGTCTAGCTACAGACCGCTTCAATGGCGACAGAGAGGGTCATCTATGAGAATTGTGCTGCCCATAAAACTGAATCAACACCTTTGGACTTTTTTGTGTCACCTCCTATTCACCAACTGTAGTAGACCTTCCCCTATATATATATATCTCCGGTACAAATCTCTTAACACAAGAGAAGTGGGTGAGGTAAAGATTTACTCATTTTATTCAAGCGTATCCATTCTCTGACCATTCTCTGACGTGTTTCGGCTGTTTCAAAGTTACACTGGCCTCTGGCCCACATCTTTTTAAAGGTACAACACATCATAGATATAGAAGACATACCTCCTTTTGTCTTATCTCTTATTAAATCTATTCACTATGATTTATTTTGCAGAGCAAATTTTTGCTATTTTATTTTTTCCCCCCTCTTCTCCTCAAGCACATATGCAAAATAACAATCTTAACACTCATCAATACATAATTCAATGTGTACAGAACTTTGACATGGGAACTCAGAGGTCTAAATAGGCAATATATATATATATATAGTTCCAATGCAGTTTCTTCAATTTGCAAGTGGTGGGTAAATAAACCATAATATTCCTAAACAAACTTTTCTAAGAAAGGAACAGACACTTGTGCAAGTCAGTAAATTTCCCTCAAGATAATTTTATCAAAAAGGGGAATTCCTTTTGTCATTAGTTCCAATGTAGTTTAGGTCAAAAATTACTTTTTTTCACTCCTATGATTGCTTTCATGCATCATTAATTAGGTCAATGTTATGTTATGTTATGTTATGGGGGATTTGTAAAGCAAACGGCTACTCCGAGGAGTGTCCCGTCGCTAAGAAAGTACCCCTTGGAAAGAGAGACCCTAGATACTCCCAGTCCTACACAGCATACATTACTGATGGAACAGCCAGGTCTTAAGTTGGCGTCTGAAGCTAAGAAGCTCTGGTTCTTGTCTGAGGGAAAGAGGCAATGAATTCCATAGTCTGCCCACAACCACCCGGAAGGAGCCTCCTTCCTTCCTAGTCCGGAACATATTTGGCACCACTAACAGATGTTGGGCCGATGTCCTCAGTGTCCTGGCTGGAATCTAGGGCGTATTTCTCTTTCTAATGTACTGGGCCCCACTATCATGAAAAGCCTTAAAGGCCAGCACAAGCGCCTTAAAATCAATCCTATTTTTCACTGATAACCAGTGTAAAGTTTTCAAATGACTTGCCATATGGGTCCTAGGCCCAACCATCGAGATTGCTCTGGCGGCCGCATTTTGCACAATCTGAAGACGGCCCAATAAATATTTCGGGATGCCCAGATATAATACATTGGCATAATCCAGCCTTGACATAATCAAGGCTTGGACTACCGTCTGCCTATGGGACAAAGGCAGCAATGATAAAAAGTTCCTCATCATTTTTAGGAGCCTAAAACATGTGCCAGTCACAGATTGAACCTGCGACTTCATAGAGAGATCTGAATCTAGCATGACTCCAAGATTTTTCACAGTGGTAACAGGACTGGGTGGCGAAGGTTGGTCCTGGGGCCACCAATTCCGCCATTCGTCACCAGGTGTATGTCCAAAAAAGATAATTTCAGTTTTGGCAGAATTGCATGACAATTGGGTCTGTCAAAACCTGTCAAACACTTTAGTCAGGCATTGATAGATTACACTTTCATTTAGCGGCTCATCCTTTTCATATGTAAACAAAAGTTGGGAATCATCAGCGTAGATTATAACCTTAGCCCCAAGTTTCTCCGCTAGAGGTGCCAGAGGAGCCATATAGATATTAAAAAGAGTTGGACTCAGAACTGAGCCCTGAGGCACTCCGACATTCAGCGAAGGAATATTAGGTGAGAAAGGTGGGGACCAGACAGATTGCTGACGGTCATTCAAGAAAGAGGAAAACCAACTAAGAACCATACCCCCAAAACCGCATTCCCTAAGTCTCTGTAGGAGTCAACCGTGGGGCACAGTATCGAAAGCTGCCGAGAGGTCCAGCAGTATTAAAACTGCCTTACCTCCTCTATCAAGGGTGGCTTTGATACTTTCAGTAACTTCCTATAAGGCCGTTTCAGTGCTATAGTTAGCTCTAAAACCCGATTGACTGGGATGAAGGGCATTTGTGGCCTCGATAAAGTTCGTAATTACCACATTCACATACTTCTCCAATGCCTTAGCAAAGAAAGGAAGC
Source organism: Triturus cristatus (assembly GCF_964204655.1). Taxonomy (NCBI): domain Eukaryota; kingdom Metazoa; phylum Chordata; class Amphibia; order Caudata; family Salamandridae; genus Triturus; species Triturus cristatus. The sequence continues at coordinate 1,585,027,108 of NC_140591.1, read as the reverse complement.
AGTGTTATAGGCCTATAGTTACTAACTATAGCTGGGTCAGCTGAAGGTTTCTTCAAAAGAGGGAGGATTTTACCCTGTTTCCACCTCACTGGAACTTTACCATTGGACAAGGAGAGGTTCAGAACTTGGTTTACAGCTGGATTTAGAACCTCGGCGACAGAAGCTACTATTTTTGCAGGGCAAGGGTCCGTAGGCGACCCAGATTTTAACGCCTTCATGATGGTAAGTGAGGTATCCAAGGAGACAGGAGGAAACTCCAGAAGTGATTCTTTCATAGGATGGTCTTTAGAGTCTGACACAACGTCCTGACTCATACAAGTGGACAAATCAAATGTGTCTTGGATGGACTTGATCTTATCAAAGAAAAACTTTGCAATCTGATTTGCCCATTCAAGAGTGGGGGTGAAAAGACTCTGGGTAACATTGGGGGAGGCAAAATCTTTCACAATCTTAAATAGTTACCTACTGGAGTTTCTGGCAGAATCGATTTTTGTGGCCAGGAAGCTTTTTTTCTCATCGCGCACTTTAATATAGTGTACTTTAAGTGCCTGTTTGTAGGTGAATTTACTCAATGGGTCATAATTTTTCCTCCATAAGCGCTGAAGGCATTTACAAGCACTTTTGCTCTTCCTCAAAGCCTCGGTGAACCAAGGAGCAGAAGAATTACCCCGTGTAGCCCTACGCGTCTTAGGAGGAGCAAGGTGTAATGCCCAATTCTGCAGCCAGCTTTCTAGAGCAAGTGCTGCATTGTCTAAAGGCCCCTCCACAGAAATAGGATGATGGCTTAGTATTTCTGCCAGAGAATCGGGCGTAATTAGTTTAAAGGATCTAAATTCTTTCACCTGTTGGGTACCCTGAGACCGGGTCTTATTACGCTCTTTTTTCAGCCAGAAAGTGAGCAGAAAATGGTCGGACCAAATAATAGGGCGAGGGTTGTCTAGGTCAATATTATGTGCAGAAAAAATTTGGTCTAAAATATGACCCTTTTCATGAGTGGGAGCCGTCACATGCGGAGCCATGCTAAAAATATTCAGGGATTCACATAACTTCTTAATCTCTGGGTCTTCCTTTTGGTCAAAGTGAAGATTGAAGTCCCCAAGGACCATGCATTGATTATATCTAGTAACAATAGGTGCTGTAGCATGGCCAATTGACTCTAGGAAGCGACCTGACGGCCCTGGCAGTCTATATATAACCATCCTCGCGACCCCCATCTCTATTACCTATTCCGTCTTTTCTAATTATCATATAGTCAGGAGGTATAGCATTCGCGAGAGTAGGGTTTGATCCTTCGTGGAGCCAAGTTTCAGTGATAAATAAGATATCCGGCTTGACTTCCACAAGGAGATCGTATAGTTGAAATTCATGTTTCTTCATAGACCTTGCATTAATGAGAATGGCTTTAAGATTTTCCCCGGTCGCATCACTTAGAGGAGTTTGTGACCTGGTGGTGTAGCCATTTCCCTCAGCAGCCCATCCCTTAACATCTATACGGGCTGCCTTCCAATTGCAAACGTTGCATAGTAGTTGGTCAGAGTCAGCAGGTAATTTCATTGGAGTGCAACATATTGACTGATTTCCAATCATTTTAAGGCTGTCTTTACTATATTTCTGCCTAGGAATGCTCTTACCTTCATTACTTCCAAGAGAAAGAGCAGCATTCCCTGCGTCGAACGCCTTCGGGACGCTGACGGGCGCAGACGGGCTTGCCTTTGGCGCGCCTACGACGCGCCAGTGGTGCGCCCGCTGCGCGCGTCCGCTGCTCACTAGCGCAGCGTCCTTTTTTAAGCCCTCCAGAGCAACTAGACCGCTCACAGGATGAAAAATGGTGGCTCGAGGGAGTCGTCAGCACCAGTCAGCCCCCAGTTCAAGCCCCGCTGGTCTCCAAAAAGCCAACCCCCGATTCAATTCCCCACAAGATAAAAACAGCAGCTAATTCAGCAAATAAAAAGATTGTGCAAAGCAATTTCAATTTTCTTTTTAAAAACAGATGTGCAAAAGAAGCAAAGAGCTAAGAGCAGGAGAGCAGCGTCTGCTCTAATCAAGGGTCGCGCGCGCTAACGCAGCGTCCCCTTTTAAGCCCTCCAGAGCAACTAGACCGCTCACAGGAGGAAAAATGGCGGCTCGAGGGAGTTGTCAGCACCAGTCAGCCCCCAGTTCAAGCCCTGCTGGTCTCCAAAAAGCCAACCCACGATTCAATTCCCCACAAGATAAAAACAGCAGCTAATTCAGCAAATAAAAAGATTGTGCAAAGCAATTTCAATTTTCTTTTTAAAAACAGATGTGCAAAAGAAGCAAAGAGCTAAGAGCAGGAGCAGGAGAGCAGCGTCTGCTCTAATCAAGGGTCACGCGCGTTAGCGCAGCGTCCCCTTTTAAACTATCTAGATCAACTAGACCACTCACAGGAGGAAAAATGGCGGCTCGAGGGAGTCGTCAGCACCAGTCAGCCCCCAGCTCAAGCCCCGCTGGTCTCCAAAAAGCCAACCCCCGATTCAATTCCCCACAAGATAAAAACAGCATCTAATTCAGCAAATAAAAAGATTGTGCAAAGCAATTTCACTTTTCTTTTTAAAAACAGATGTGCAGGGGGCGTGACTTAGCAAGCCAGCATGGCGGACGGCTTCTAAGTGAGCTCCGTCCAGCCCTTTCAATATCCTACCATTATCCTGCTCCCCTGGCCGAGTTCCTCTTTGTCTGGCACAGCGGAGGCTCGGGAGTCGCAGTGCTGCTGTTTCCCGTGATCTGGGGTCGGGTGCTGCGCCCGGTGGCTGAGATGGGTCCGGATCGGGGCTGAGGCCTAAAGGCGATGTGGGAGCTGCGGCCTCGATTACGGCCCGGCGGGCGAGTCCCGCGGTTGGCGGCAGCTGCAGAGAGGCTGGGAGTGACCCTGCCTGGGGCGCTGCGGGTGATTTCCAGCGGGCGGGGGCAATTTGTTTCTCCCGTTTGGCAGGCTTCCCCCCCACTGGCGATAGACGGACAGCCGGTCCGAGGAGCGACGAGAGCCTTGGAGCGCAGCGGCGCTCGCGGGGGAAGTCGCCATCTTGGACCCGCGTCTGGAGAGCTCCTAGGCCCGCGTGGAGTCCGATACATGCGGGCTGAGGGTCGCATGCTCCTGAATGCTGCAGAGTTGGCCCAGGTGGGACCGGGATTTGGAGCTGCGCCCGGGGGACGGAGGCAGTAGAGACTTGTGTGTGGGCCGTCGCCCTGCGCATTGGGCCGCCGGGACCACTAAAGACTGTGCCTAGTGACGGCAGCCGAGTCGGGCTGCGGCCCTGATGCGAGAACTGCGGGGTGAGTGAATCTGCGCCCAGTAGTCGGGCTTGGGGTTTCCCCCCCACCCCCCTCCCTTACCTGTGATCGCCTGGGGGTTCGGCGGTGCTGTCGGAACGCGTGGGGGTGTTGGAGGGTGGCCCCGGGAAGCCCGCAGTGCCTCGTGGATAGCCTGGAGGCGCATCCTCTCTGTTCCCTGGGGTGTGCCCTGGCCCAGCGCGGGTGCTGGTGAAGTCTAAAGCCCGGGAGGCGCGGTGGTGCCGGGGGCCTGGGTGGTGACCCTGAGGCGCCCCCCTGTGGGGCTCTTGCCGCCCGTGGGTCTTGGAGAGACATTGACGTCCGTCCGCTGGGTGACGTGGAGTGGGGCCGCCTGGCCTGCGCCGACCAGAGTCGCTTGGCTGGGGCTCCCAGACAGCCGCTTCGGCAGTTAAATCGAGCTGCGCGGCCCAGGATCGGTCGGCGGTGTTGATCTGCACTGTGCACGGCGGCCCGGCGAGGGGCACGGGAGCGGCGCTTTTGGAGGGACGGAAGATTGCGGGGGTCTGCCTGCCCCACCATGACAAGGGACAAACCTGGTGGATCGCCTTCTAAGCAGAGTACGCTAGATAAATATGCGGGCCCGGGGGGCCCCGCAGGGGCAGTGGCCGGGGCCTGGGTGCCGTGCCGGACAATGCTGCCCTCCTAGCAGCCATCCCTCAGGGCGTCTCTGGACTGGACGCCAAAATAGGGGCAGTGGGCTCCGATGTGATGCTGCTGCACCAAGACCTGCGTAATGCTGTGGCACGTATCACCGAAACCGAGACCAGGATCTCTGGGGTAGAAGATGTGGTGACTACCCTGCAGCAACGAGTGGCGTCTCTGGAGACTACCCAGTGGGGCCTGGCATCTAGGGTCGAGGACGCAGAGGGAAGGGCCCGGCGCAACAACCTCCACTTTGTTGGCTTTCCGGAGGGCTGCGAGTCTGGGAATATGGAGGAGTTTCTCACTCGGTGGCTAGAGGGCTGGCTACCTACCGACTCCCTTTCCAAATGCTTTGTTGTGGAGAGGGCGCATAGAGCCCTGATGCAGAAGCCTCCCCCGGGGCCAGGCCACGGCCAGTGATTGCAAAACTGCTTAACTATCACGATCGGGATGTGATCCTCAAGCAAGCCAGAGCCCATGAACCCCTGCAGTTTAACAACGCCTGTATCCTCATATTCCCGGACTATACCAAACAGACTCAGCAATTGCGGCAATCGTGCCTTGCGGCTAAGGCCCGCCTGCGGGAGCTCAAGCTTCCCTATGCGTTGCTTTATCCGGCCCGGCTGCGGGTCGCCTACCGCTCCCGTACGTACTTCTTTGACTCTCCGGAGGAGGTGTTCCACTGGACGGATGAGACGGTGCGGCTGCGTCCCCACTCTCCGCCAGGGAAGGAATCTGACTCTTCCTCAAGTGGGGTGACCCGCGGCGGGCCTGGTGGCCGGGTGAAGAAGTCTCGCCGCTCGAGGTCCAGAAGGCGATCCAGGTCCGGGGATGCACTGGCGGGCGGGGAGTCGGCGGTGGAACAGGCGACACCAGCGGACTGATTCTCTCTTTTTAAATGTACAGTTATGTCGCTGGGATATCTATTTTCAGCGGACAGGGGAGCTCTGTATGGGCTGCCATCCTGGTTGGTCTTACCGGGAAGGGATGAGGACCGGGGGTTGATGGGCTGTAGTTTGGGGATCCATTGGTGGGTGTGGGTGGTACCCCCTGTTGGGGTCTGCTGGCACTGCCTGCCGCGACAGGTACTTCTCTGTTCTTGAGGCACGGGGTGGGGGGAGGGGGTTGTAGGGGTTGTATTGGGAGTTGTTGCTGTTTTCTTATCGCACTGTCTAATCGCGGGTTGGGGTCACACTGCGTGACATGTCCTGGACAGCTGGGGCTCGTCTGGCTTCTGATGCTCTGCCATGGCTGTCGATACGGGTAGATTGCTAGGTCCCTCGGGGTCCCTGCGCATTTTGAGTTGGAATATCAGAGGAGCGATAGATAAGATCAAGCGTGGCGCTATCCTTAGGCAGGCCAAACGCGCCGGGCGGATGTCCTGATGCTCCAGGAGACGCACCTTATGGGGACGAAAGCGCTGTGCTTTCAACGGTTTGGATATGTTCAGATATTCCATGCAGGTTTTGTGCGAGGTTCACGGGGAGTGGCGGTGCTGGTCCATAGACGGGTTCCCTACAATCATGCTCGAGCGTGGAATGATACACAGGGCAGATATCTCTTTTTACAGGGGGAGTTGTGGGGTGAGCCTGTGATCTTGGGGAGCGTGTACGCCCCGCCACCGCTGTCTTGGGTTTTTTTTGAGAAGCTGGTGACCGTGTGGGCGGATATACCGAGGGGACTAGCGGTGGTGGGTGGAGATTGGAACGATGTGCTGGATCTGGCTCTTGACAGGCGGAGGCCCGATGGGGCCCCGGCCGGGGGTAATTCCACCAAGCTTCATTCCCTCATGATAGGTCAGGAATGGGATGACCTATGGTGCCGGTTGCATGGCAGGACCCAGGGATTCACCTACCTCTCGGCGTTCCACGACTCCTTCTCTCGTATCGACTGCATCTTTGTGTCCCGGGACGACGCGAGCAGGGTGGTGGAGGCAGATATTCTCCCTCGAGGGCTCTCAGACCACTCGCCGGTTGCTATTACGCTGCGTGTCGGCCCTATGCAAGGACCATTCCGGTGGCGTCTCTCTGTCTGGAACCTCCAGTAGGCGAAATACAGGGAACACATGGGCGACACCATGGATCACTATTTGCAGCGAAATGTGGGGACGGTGTCGACGGCGGCGTCTCTGTGGGAGGCGATGAAGCCCACACTCCGTGGGGTTGATATCTCCTACTGTACCGCGGCACGCAGGGCCCGTAGGGACTCCCTTGCGCGGGCTGAGGCGAAGATCTTGGAACTGGAAGAGCGCAGTGGAAGTGGGGGGGACGGCAGGTCCGCCGTCAATTATTGCTGGCGCAGCAGGAACTCTCCTACCTTTTGCTAGATGAGGCCCGTCAGGCGTGGTTGGCAACCCGCAGCAGAATTTACCAGTGGGGGGACAAATCAAGCAAGCTCCTGCATAGACTGTGCCAGGGAGCGACGAGTTTCCTTGTTCTCCCGGGTGTAGTCGGACCCGATGGAGTGCCGATTTCAGACCCGTTGGCCATCGCTGAGAGTTTCGCAGATTATTACGCGGACCTCTATGTGCCCCGAGAATGTTTGCCGGCAGAGGTGATTGCCCGATTCTTAGATGACCTTCCACCCAGGGCCCTGACGGATGAAGTGAGTGCAGATCTTGATCATCCGTTCACGGTAGATTAACTAAATTCCGCTCTCCAGGAGCTGCAGCCTGGTAAGGCGCCGGGTCCCAACATATTCCCGAACAAATGTTTTAAGAAATACTCCCAGCAGCTCGGCCCTCATTATTGCAGGGTAGTAGAAGAGGCCAGGGAGGTGGGTAGCCTGCCCAGAGACTGGCGGCACGCTGAGGTGGTGGTATTTCATAAACCCGGCCGGCCCCCTGAGCATCATGCATCATATCGCCCCATTTCCCTTCTTAACGTGGAGGCCAAGGTCTTGGCGAAGGCACTTGCTAATCGTCTCCGTCCCCACATTTCGTCTCTTGTTCATCCCGACCAGGCAGGGTTTATGCCCCAGCGGGCGACCCGCCATAATATACGCAGGGCGCATGCGGCTATTGCGGCAGCTGGAAACTTGGGGGTACATGCGGCCCCATTACTTGCAGATATGGATCGGGCCTTTGATTCATTGAGCTGGGAATATCTGTTTGCCCTCTTACACCGATTGAATCTAGGACCTCGCTTTCTCTCCTATCTGACGTTGCTCTACACGAACATTACAGCGTCTGTGCGAGTGGCGGGCTCTGTCTCATCGGTCTTCCCTATTGGTCGTGGCACCAGGCAGGGGTGCCCTCTGTCACCCTACTTGTTCGCCCTGGCAATGGAGCCCCTGGCTGCGTGGGTGCATATAGACGCGCAGGTGTCAGGGTTCGAATGGGCCAATGGCCTGTCAGATCGTATTGCCTTATATGCAGACGATGTGCTATTCTTCCTTACGCAACTGGATAGGAATGGCCCGCGGCTGTTGCGCATTATGCAGGTGTTTGGGGAGACTACCGGCTTGTATATAAACGAGCGTAAGTCTACCATTTGGGTCCTGGGAAATGGGGCAGATCCGGGTGCCTGGGCCTCTGCGGTGCAGGTGGCGAGTGGGGGGTTGAAATATTTGGGAGTGTTCCTGTCGGATGCTCGGTCGACCTCTTGGGAGAAGAACCTGGTGCCGGTATGGAACAGGGTGCGAGAGGATATTCGGAATTGGTCTCACATGCCCCTTTCCATTTATGGCCGCTCGGCCATCTTTAAGATGGTCGCCCTTCCTCGGATGCTATATCAGCTGCGAAATCATCCATATCCTATTCCCTCGGGTTGGTTCCGCCAAGTCAATGCAATTCTGGGTCAGTTTCTCTGGGGCGGAGGGGTTATGAGGGTGGCTTTACGTACATGTTTTAAATCCACGTATTGCGGGGGACTCGCCACCTCGGACATTCTCTCCTACTATATGGCCTCCCACCTGCTGGTCCTTAATGAATGATGGTATGGCGATAGGTCGGATCCAGCGTATAGCCTCGAGCGCCGCTTAATGGGAGATCATTCACTACATACACTCCTCTATTCTGCGCCTTTGCGGCGCTCTCTACCGAGTGTGACGCAATTGGTCTTTCAGATTTGGAGACAGGCACTGCGGAGGATGGGTTGGTGGAATCACCTAACTGGGGAGACGCCACTTTGGAGAAATGGTGGCCTGCCGCAATTGGCGACCCTGCCCGGCTTCCAGGACTGGGATGCGATAGGGATCTCCACCTTGGGGGACGTCATGAGGGGGCCTATTCTGAAATCCTTGCAGGAGATGCAGGCGGACTTTCACATGCCGCGCACCCAATTCTTTAAATACCTGCAGTTCCGACATGCCCTTTCTCCCAGTCTGGTGGGTCTGGAGGAGTTGGACGATTTTAGTCCAATTGAGGCGAAGGTGTTCATGGGGGACCTACGAGACTGTAAGATTTCGAGAATATACCAGTACCTGGTGACTCACTGCTCCCCATCTCTGCAGCGTCTTCGTGAGGCATGGGAGGAAGATGTAGGCCAGCTGGAGGAGGAGGACTGGACGGAGGCCCTGGCCTATCCGCGTGGGGCGGCTGTCGCTGTGAGCCTTCGGCTCATCCAGTTTAAATACCTCCACAGAGTTTATTTTACCAGAGTTAGGTTGTATAAGGCAGGTCTAGTGGCTTCTCCGAATTGCCTCCGCTGCCTGCGGGAAGAGGGGATGTTGTTACATACTGTATGGGATTGCTCTGCATTAACTAGGTTCTGGCGGGGGGTACTGACATGCCTTTCAGAGGTTCTGGGTTGGGATCTCCCAGGGTCCCCTAAATTAGTGCTCCTGTATGTGATGGATGATATAGGGGGCAATATCTATAAGCGCCATCTGATGCTCCTGGGTTTTACTCTTGCCAAGCGGGATGTAGCGAGGGCTTGGAAGGCGACGGTTGCACCCTCATCATCTCTTTGGAAGGCCGGTCTAGATTTCTGTATGGGTCTAGAGGCCCCCATTTATGTGGCGTGGGGCTGCCCACGAAAACATTATAAAATCTGGAAGCGATGGGCGGACTACAGGGGGCTGGAATTGGAACCCATTTCAGTGGAATAATTGGGTGGGCTGCGGACCATCTCCTCCCTGTTTGTGGGGGACATGTAACACTGGTGTATTGGGTGCAGCGGTGTTCTTGGGACATGCTTCATAGAGAAGACAGAATAGTAGTTGTGAACAGATTTGCTGCCTTGACAAGATGGGTAGTGCGATGGGAGGGGGTGTGGGGGGAGAGGTGGTTTTATGTTCATTTACGAGGGGGGACTGCCTTTGTTATGCATGTCTCTTCTGTACTTTACATTAGATATCTCATGAGAAAAATGTCAAAGCTGGTATGTTGTCTCTTGATGTGGTGGAAGTCTCTGGGTCACAGAGCTTCGCTTAATGTGTATTTGACGAATAAAATTTGTTTACAAAAAAAAAAACAGATGTGCAAAAGAAGCAAAGAGCTAAGAGCAGGAGCAGGAGAGCAGCGTCTGCTCTAATCAAGGGTCGCGCGCGTTTGCGCAGCGTCCCCTTTTAAACCATCTAGAGCAACTAGACCGCTCACAAGAGGAAAAATGGCGGCTCGAGGGAGTCGTCAGCACCAGTCAGCCCCCAGTTCAAGCCCTGCTGGTCTCCAAAAAGCCAACCCCCGATTCAATTCCCCACAAGATAAAAACAGCAGCTAATTCAGCAAATAAAAAGATTGTGCAAAGCAATTTCAATTTTCTTTTTAAAAACAGACGTGCAAAAGAAGCAAAGAGCTAAGAGCAGGAGAGCAGCGTCTGCTCCAATCATGGATATCATACCAGCCACAGATTATATCAAGGTGTAAGTATGACATATAAATTAAATATAATGCATATTAAATAGGTGATGCCAGAAAGATACTTCAAGAGCCAGAATACATTAGGATTACTACTAAAAAGAAAACATGGAACTCATATATATAAAAGTATAAAAACAAGGGACTAAAATTAACCATAAAAAGAGCAAGGCTTGCGGAAATGTGCTGCAACTGATATTGGAATTTCCTTTCTTTAATAAGAATACATTTGTAGAATGTTGGCTCAATTCAAGGTCTAGTTATATAACTATCACTGATGTATTTCAGTGGCTTTGTTGGTTTAAAAAGGTTTTTTTTAACTGGCATTTTTACCTAACAAAGTCCCTTCAACAATTATTTTTTCAGCTAATTTCATTTTTTTTAAATGGAATATATAAGGTAATATATTATTATAATTCCCAACTATAACATCACTTTACCCTTTGTTTTTTTGTCAGTGAATTTCCATTTTTTGTAACATAAATTAAAATGTCCATCGCCATAGGGCGCCCAACCCCCTGCAAATAACAGCCCGGCCCCTACCGGGAACCCACCTACCACACATGGAAAGGCCCTGTATCCATCCCCTGAAGGCACCCAATACCCTGCCCCACCATCGCATTTTGCTATGTCATGTAACAATATAAATGGTGTCATTTTAAGTAAGGCAGACCGAGACCTCTTGGCTTTGTCAAAGGGTCGGAATACCAAAATATTAAACAAGGCAGGCCTATTGGCTTTATCAAGGGGTAAGCACGTGACCTTATATAAGGCACACTTATTAGCTTTGTCGAAAAGTCACTAATAACTATAATCAAATGTATGTTTTATAAACTCACACATTGCAATGTTTAATATCAGTGATGGTCACAATATTTTCAATAAAGCATTTTTTTCTATAAAAAATATTAAACATGTCTTTGAGTCTTTTGTAAAAGAAAATCAGACCATAAAGTGCAGCCATAGAACCAACCATCACTAGGGGTCCCAGCATTCTAGCTGAACAGCATACAGCTCCAGCAGGGAGGGCTTTAAAAAATATGGTAAGCTCTCATGGGGTCATGGATTCAATCACCCAGGAGACTTATACTGTGCTTTTTAGGTCGAGGACTACCGGTCTGCCGAAAGGCAGAACCGGAAGTCGGAGATTTAATGACTTGGAAAAGAGGGGCTTGAACCAGCCCCTCTTCTCCCCTGTTCTCCATTGGCTGGCCTCGTAAATGCTGGCCAGCCACTGGAGAAGAGGTCAGTCACTCTGATTAGGCCCCGTCCTTTTCGGATCGGGGGGCGTGTTTTTTGCGAGAAGTCTCAAGGAGGAGACAACAGCAAAACACGCCCCCGAATCCGAAAAGGACGCTGCCTTTCTCCGAGGCATTTCTGCTCTGCCTCGGAGAAAGGCGGTGGTGTCTTCCGGTGCCCTCTTTACTTGTTTTGGGTCTCCTGCACTCTTTCCGCTCCCACCTGCACGGGGGTCGTGACCCTTGAACATCTGACCAGGTACCCCCTCGGACTCTAAAGTCCCTCACAGTTGCTCGGACTAGACTTTCAGCGCTGAGAAGTATCAGAAAGGTACGCGCAGCGCTTTATGACTCTTCTCTGAATGCATCGATTTCCTTGGGCGTGCGCTACCTCGGGTCGTTGCCTGCTGCCGCCCCCACGAGGGCAATCCGTTCGTGGGGCTGGAGAGAAGTGGGGGGGGGGGTTACCGATTTGCACCCCCGTCTCACTGCGACCTTTAACTTGCTGAAGCGGACTCGTGATGAGGCTTTTATTGTCCGTCGCTTCAAACTTCCCGCGGCTTCCGTCCTCGCGCGACCCCACAGCATCCTCCGGATAATTGGCCCCGGAGATGTTTACCAGACAGATGGTGCATGGCTTTGCCCATCAGGGGCTCTCCAGGCTAGAAGTGGTGGGCGCGCATTATCCTCTCCGCCCCCACCCCCTCCCCGCGCAGAGCTGTAGTGTGAAATGTTGGATGAGATGCCGAACACCGCGAGGTCCGTGACTGCTCCGCCTTTCAACTACTCTGCTGTGGCCAGAATACAGAAGTAGCTGCATGAACCCCGTGGATATCGAGCTGTGCCCACACCGCCTTGAAGATGGTGGCACAGGCCATAGGTGGATGACGTGCCACCACTCGTGCCCGCCCCAGCTCCCAAGCATATCGCCAACCTTTGGTATATCTTCACAGGATTTGTGGGGGGGAAGGGGGGGGTCCGGGATAAGTTCAGCTGTGTCCTTCTTGCTGGTGGGGTGGGGTGGGAGGGGGCGCAGGGTGAATGCTCTATTTGCCAATAATATTATTAAACTCAAGTGTAGGGTCCCTGGTTTTCCTTGGGAGCCGGTGGACTACCTGGTGTTGCCCCACATCATGCCTCGGACTTCCCCCACCCAACACTTCCAGTCTCCTTATCTCATGAACACCAGGGTAGCATCTCTTGATTCAACATCATACCTCTTTCTTCCACCACCCTACACTTCCTGTCTCTTTACCTCTTCCTTCCACCATCTTACACCTTTAGATTTTACTAAAATTATATGCATTATAGACCTATGTAGGCTTTTAGCCAGCATTTTTATCCATTGTTCTGGTGATGTTGTTCACATTTTTCTTCATACACTGTCGTCCACTGTTCTGCCCACATAAGTCATTGGTTAATTTCACTGTGAGAGCATTATACTCTAACACCAGGGGCACGTGTGCACAATAATTATTCTTTCGGTGGTTGTGGACTACTATGCCATTGTATGCTTTT